>NW_017617292.1:0-11350 GCF_001879475.1 Ipomoea nil | reverse complement strand
TAACAATGGAGAAAAAATTGGGTGCCAATTACAAGCCAATTGAAATTGGTGTCAATTACAAAGGAGAAATTCAAATTGGGTGGAAGTTCAAAGCAGTTTGAAGTCTGAGAACACCCAGACGTGAGAATGAAGAAGATGAAATGAACTTACAGTGAAAATATTCTCACAAGGAAAAATACTAGTTTAACTAGTATAGTATGGGATTAAATTGATGAATATTTTTAAATCCAAAGATACAAGACCACTTCAGAGCTAATCAGAGAAGCCGTTCTACACCAAAGATCCCACTCAACGTAAAACCAGAGGAATATCAGATGAAGTTTGGGAGCTCATTTACATGGAGATGAAGCTCTAACAACGGCTAGCTTATCCTTTCTGACATCTTTGCAGAAGATAAGATAAGATCTCTGACAAAAAGATACAAGATTTCAAAATGAGAGCGTCTCTTTCCAACGGACAGATTCTCATTACCAGCTATAAAATGATGAAGATATGAAGACTTGAAGAGGGCAAAAAAGAACACAGAAGAATATCAAAGATCGAATAGAGCAATTAAGCTTGAAAGAGCATAGACAAAAATCTCATTTGGTACAGAGCATACCAAAAATCTTCAAGTGAGAAGTGAGAAAAGAAAAAGAACTCAGAGAGCTTCAAAAGAGAAATATTCTGAGAGTTCTTAAACAGAGCAAAGCAGAGCAAAAATATCAAGTGCTTTACTTGATATATTCAAAGAGAGAAAACACTCAGAGCTATCAAGAGAAATCATTCCAGAGTGTTTATCTTCATCAAAGAGACCTGCGCATCATTGAAGATCATCTACAGAGTCTCAGAAGTTGGAAGCAAGACAACACTTGTTTTGGAGCAAAACAAGAGAAGGGAGGAAAGTAGCACGGAGCTGTGAAATCCTGGATTGTCACACGGAGCTGTGAGATCCGAAGCAGCAGTGTCGGAGGCACTGGGCGTGATTGGTGTGGGCTTGGTGATCAAAGCACCAGATCACGGGATACGTTTCTACCGGAGTGTGGAAGACGGGGGAAAGTAACGCGGAGTCGTGAAATCCTGGATAGTAGCGCGGCGACGTGAAACCCGAAGCAGCAGTGTGGTGTCACTGGGCGTGATTAGTGCGGGCTTTGTGATCAAAGCACTAGATCACGGAAATTCATTGTATCTTGGAACCAAGGAGTGGTAGATATAGTGAATTGCTCTTGGAGATAAGAGCAAGTGGAGTAGGAGGATTACACCACCTCGCGAACCACTATAATTGTCTTGTGTTCTTTACTGCTTTCTTTACTTACGCTCTTTACATATTCGCTCTACACGAGATATACTGCTCACACAATCTCACACACACTTTATGTTTATTTATTTCCGCTGTGCACCATACTCTAACAATCTAGTTAAGAGTTTTGGTTTATCTCTGGCTTAGCAATTGTTGTGCTGTGCGAAAAAGTTTGAAAGTCTATTCACCCCCCCCCCCCCCTCTAGACTTTCACCTTACCTCTTTTGGGACCAACAATTGGTATAATTCTGGAATTGTAGAGCCTGTAGCCTATTTGAGTCTACCAACCTTTGGTATTAAACACGTTGCCTAACTGGGTTAACTGTTTTGACTGCTAGGCTGATCCATTCTACAAAGTGTGTGAATTGGATTAATCTTTCATATCTCTCGTGATGATGATGAAGAAAGATTTAGCTCAAAATCTATTATTCTCTCTTGATAAATTTGATGATTGGAAAGTTCGTATGCAGGTACACTTATCGGCTTACACGATGAAATGTGGGAAGTTATTTCCACTGGCCCTATAGAAATATTAAAAATCAATACGGCGTTTGTTATATCCCCGGATGCTCCACAGTACGTACAAAAGCCAAAACCGGAATGGACATCGGACGATAGAACGCGGAATAATCTTGACAATATTGCCAAGGATATTCTATTCAAAGCCGTTGATGATACAATATTTCCGAAGATCCGAAAGTGTGCCACTGCCAAAGAAATATGGGAAACTCTCATCAAGATTGGCGAAGGAGATGAACAAGAAAAAGACAATAAGCTCACAATCGCCATGAAGAAGTTTGAAGATTTCAAAATGCTCTCAAATGAAAGTGTTGCAGACATGGAAGCTCGAATGATCAAAGTTCTTGGAGAGATTAGTGATCTTGGCAAAAATATTAGCCAAAAAGAAATTAATCTCAAAATCCTACGAGGCTTACCATCTGCATGGGATATGAAGGTTACGGCTATGCGCGATCACCGAGATCTAAGAATGTTGTCAACAGACAAATTATTTAGTGATCTAAAAGCATATGAGTTCGAAATGAAGGCCAAAGATGATGATGTTCATGAAGCTCGAAATCTGCTCTAATGGCCGAACAACCGTCAACCTCCAGGTCAGTAGAAAATAATGTTGATTTTATGACTGACGAACAATTTGCTCTTTTTGTCAAAAATTTAGAAGGTTTATGCGAAAAGGAGACAACAAAAATTCTGCTCGTGGAAAATTCATCTCTCGCAACACAAGAAGAAAAAGTCGAAGAAAATAAGGATTTTGTGCTACAATTGCCGCAAACCCGGACATTTTAAAATAAATTGTCCGTATCCGATCGTTAGCAAGTATCAAGGAAAAAATGTTGAATCTACGCCGAACAAATCCGAAAGCAAAAGGTTCAAGCGCGACAAAAGAAAAGCTCTCGTTAGCAACGAACCAAACGAAAATGATGATTCGGAGGATTCATCATCAAGCGATGAAAGTTCATGTTCGGATGATGATACGGCGCTAATATGCAAGTCAATTGAGTTGAGTACAAGTGAAGATTGTCTTATGGCTCTTGACGCAGAGGAAGAAGAGGTAACATCTAATTCTTTCAATTCTGTTAATTCTTCTTTTTCTCGTGAATCTATTGACAATCTAATGCGAGAATGTCAAGAGATTATGCTCACTCATCCTCAACTCAAGAGCGCAATAATATTCTAATTCTTGAAAAAGAAGAAATGAATAAAAAATTGCAAGATGCTTTACTTGAAGTGAGTAAATTGAAGAATGAAAATATTCATCTTCAAGAAGAGTGTAAAGCTAGAGAGGTTAGAGAACATAATCTTAGAGCTACTATTGCTACGTTCACTAATTCGTCTAAAATTATAGATAAAATGGTGAGCATGCAAAAGCCATCAGGAGATAGAACCGGAATTGGTTATGACTCCACATGTTCTCAAACCCCTCAAAATCTGACTAATTCTACTACTACTTTAAATAATAAAGTTCAAGTGGTAAAATTTGTTAAAAGTCAGAATAGCACAATGAGACAAGGACTTGGCTATCAAACAAATGCAAAGTTGAATGTTGAAAGGCCAAAACAATTCTATGATACGGCAAAACAACAAAAATTCTCAAGCAAAGATATGCCAAAGAGTCAAGTGCAAAAAGATTTCATAGAAAAGAGGGAAGCTTTTCTAGAAATAAAGTTGGGAAATTTATCCCACTCAAAAAGATTGGTTGTGCAATAGATGTAATGCTTTTTATAGACCAAAGCAACCATTCTCTTCCCAGGTGCCAAAATATAAAAATAATTTTCAAAACCCGGCGCCAAAAATATTTTCTAATGTGAGTTATGATTATCGTGTCTCTAATGGTTACAAATCGCCTCATCTTAATTCAATAAGATCAAGGTGGGTTTGGTTACCAAAAATCACTAACAGTAAAGGACCCAAGCAAGTATGGGTACCTAAAGTTAATTAATCTTTTTTGCAGGATGTTTGGTACATCGATAGTGGTTGCTCACGCCACATGACTAGAAATAAATCATATCTAGTGAATTTCAAAGAAATCGATGGACCAAAAGTTATATTCGGAGGAAATCAAAATTATGGAATTACAAAAGGAGTTGGCACGATCAAGAAAAATGGTTTGAAGATTGAAGATGTTTCTTTCGTTGAAGGATTAAAATTTAATTTGTTGAGCACTAGTCAATTTTGTGATAAAGGCTATCTTGTAGAATTTTCTAAAGATAATTGCCTAATCAAAAATGAGCTCACAAATGAGATTTTTATCTGGAAAACGGCGAAAGAATATGTATGTTGTTGATTGGAGAACAAGCAAAGATTCAGTGCTTAATGGCCAGAAATTCAAATGAAGCTAATTGGGAATGGCACAGAAAGCTCAACCACTTAAACTTCAAGACCATCAATCAGCTTGCAAAGAAAATCTAGTAGAAGGCTTGCCAGATATTATCTTCAAGAAGGACCAAGTGTGTGATGCATGCCAACGCGGAAAGCAAATCAAATCATCATTCAAATCAAAGACACACGAGTCAACGTCAAGACCGCTAAGCTTACTACATATGGACTTATTTGGACCGGTTGATCCAATAAGTGTAAGTGGTAAGAGTTTTGGAGTTGAATACAATTTTGCAATTCACATGGAATTTCTCATCAATTATCTGCCGCAAGAACACCGCAACAAAACGGTGTTGCCGAAAGAAGAAACCGGACGCTCAAAGAAGCCGCACGAGTGATGATTAGTGCTGCCGGTCTCCCGAAACGATATTGGGCGGAAGCTATCAACACTGCTTGTTACACGCAAAATCGAAGCATGATCCATAAGCAGTACAAGAAGACGCCATATGAGCTATATAAAGGGAGAAAACCAAATATTGGTTATTTTCATATTTTTGGATGCAAATGTTTTATTCATATTAATGATAAATTGCATCTAAAAGCTTTTGATGAGCGTGCAGATGAAGGAATTTTTCTAGGATATTCGACTACCAGCAAGGCGTTCAGAGTTTTGAATAAAAGATCAATGGTGGTTGAAGAATCCATACACGTGGTATTTGATGAAAAATCACAGATCAAAAATGATGCACTGGACGAAGAAATTGCACAAAATGGTAACAAGTGTCATATTGATTTTTGTGATACTAATGATACGTGTGAAGATGATGTTTTGCAGGGAATGGATGAGTTGGAAATTAATTCTCTAGAAAATCCCATCCCTCATCTAGAAGAAGTTGGAAATTCTTTTAATAATAATTTTGGAGTGATGCCTCACGTGAGAATGAGGATGCAGTACAAGTTGGTGATCCAATTAGTGATCAAGTTACTGGTGAAGTTGGTGGTCAATTACAAAATGAATTAAATGTGGAAATTCGAACCAACTCTCCCAGTACACAACAAATGGATCCACCCAGTACCATGCACCCATTTGAACCAGATTTAAGATGGCTCAAAAATCACCCTCCAGAATTAATTATTGGAATATTCATGAAGGCGTGAAAACAAGATCATCTACCATGGAAGCATTGTTCACGTGTTATCTATCTCAGATTGAACCAAAAGAAATTGACGAAGCTCTCAATGATCCGGATTGGATAAATGCTATGCAAGAGGAGCTCGATCAATTCAAAAGAAATGATGTTGGGAACTTGTTCCAAGACCGGCGAACCACAATGTTGTAGGAACCAAATGGGTCTTCCGGAACAAAGCAAACGAAGAAGGCGTGATTGTTAGGAATAAAGCAAGGCTCGTTGCAAAAGGATACTCTCAAGAAGAAGGAATGATTTTGATGAAACTTTTGCACCGGTGGCCCGACTTGAAGCAATCAGAATTTTCCTAGCCTACGCGCACACAAAGATTTCACCGTTTATCAAATGGACGTGAAAAGCGCATTCTTGAATGGTCTACTCGAAGAAGAAGTTTATGTCGAACAACCCCCAGGTTTTGAGGTAAAAGGCGAAGGTGATAAAGTCTACAAACTTAAAAAGGCATTGTATGGGTTGAAACAAGCACCTAGAGCTTGGTATGATACTTTGTCAATGTTCTTAATAAGCTGTGGATTCACCAAAGGCCTTGTTGACAAAACTCTATTTAGAATTCAAGATGGTGATCATATTTTATTAGTGCAAATATATGTTGATGATATTATTTTTGGAAGCACTAACAATTCTTTGTGTGAGAAATTTTCGAAGCTTATGCAGAATAAATTCGAAATGAGCATGATGGGTGAATTGAATTACTTCTTGGGCTTACAAGTCAAACAACTGAAAGAAGGAGTATTCATCAATCAAGCAAAGTACACCGCGACTTGATAAAGAAGTTTGGCCTTGATGGAAAATCATCGATCAAAATTCCAATGAGCACATCAATAAGGCTAGACAAAGATGAAGATGGAAAGGATGTCGATCAAACAAAATATAGAGGAATGATTGGTTCACTTCTATATCTTACTGCAAGCAGGCCGGACATTTCTTATGCTGTGGGCGTGTGTGCAAGATTCCAAGCAAATCCAAAAGAAAGCCACCTCACCGCAACAAAGAAGATCATACGATATTGAAAGGCACAATCAATGTTGGATTGTGGTATCCAAAAGGTACAGATTTTACTCTAACGGGTTTTTCAGATGCGGATTTTGCAGGTTGCAAAATAGACAGAAAAAGCACTTCCGGGACATGCCAGTTCTTGGGGGAAGGCTTGTTTCTTGGTTCAGCAAAAAGCAAAATTCCATCGCAACTAGTACCGCCGAGGCCGAATATATTGCTGCAGGAAGTTGTTGTGCGCAAATTTTGTGGATGAAGCAACAATTGAAGGATTACGGAGTTAATTGTGATGACGTTAGTATTTATTGTGATAATACTAGTGCAATCGCTATCACTCACAATCCGGTGCTTCACTCAAGAACCAAACATATCGACATTCGACATCATTTTATAAGGGATCACGTTGAAAAGAAAAATCTGAAGATCGAATATATCCCTACGGAAAACCAAGTTGCTGATATTCTCACGAAGCCTTTATGCGAAACGAGATTTTCTACCTTAAGGCACGAGTTGGGAATGATCGAAATGAGCTAAGTATCACTGGACTTAATCTCTCTATTTAAATTGATACTTGTGCTCAAAATAAATTGTTCTATATGAATAAATTGTTTTATGTATTTGCATGTATGTTTTTATTCGAAATTTTTATATGATAAAATTGCAATATGTGTTAGGAATTTATTTGTGCATTTGCATGTGTTATTTAACGTGAGATCATATGCCATGCAAATTAATTTGATAAAATGTGCAATTCGTGATTTATTTGATAATTTGTTAAAATTGCATGTTTTAATGTGTTAATCAGTTTTTGAGTATGTGTTCATGTTTCTGTAAATTAACTAACTTGTTTGCATGAACAATTTGCTCTAAAAATGATTTACCGTGTTTGTTTAATAATATATATGTGTTATGTGCAAAATGTGATTTAAAGTGTTAATTGTATATGTGTTTCGTATATATGCAGTATATGTGATATAATTTGCAATAAAATGTTTTAGAAATCTAGAAGTTAATATTTTTGTTAGTTTCTAAAATTTTTGGAATCTGATTAATGTGCTTTTTATATAAAGTTGTTTCTAATTATAATTTAGGAATATGTGTGTTAATTTTGTTAGTTTCCAAAATGTGTTTAATTTTTGATTGGAAATTACCGTGTATGAGTTTAATATAATTGGTATGTGTGATTAATTATTTGTGGAGTAATTTTTGCTACTAACGAGATGTTTGAGTGTTATTATGTTTGTGGTACACGAATTTGAGAAGGAAATCAGGAGATAAAGGAAAAATTAGAGTTTAATTGGGCATCAAACCTCCACCCATAAACTCCTACCCTTTCTAAACCTCCACCCAACCTCTCTCTCAAATCTTTCCAACTTATTCTCTCTCTCTCAAATCGGCACCCCATACCTTCTCTCAGCTTAATAATATCAATCGTCTCCCACAGAGCAATTAAAACCTAACCCCTCATTAAACTCTCCCCTCTAAACCGTTGCCCATCAAATCTCTTTCCATCCACCGCCATCTTAGCCAATGAGAAGTCTTGCCGCTATCCATCACATCCGTAAACTCTAAACGACGGCAAGAAGAATTAACTCTCCATCGGCAAGTGAACCGATTACACTCCTGACCGCCCTATATATTGGGAGACAGCCGAGACATACCTGTTGTGGAAGATTTTGTTGTTTGAATTTTTGCAGGTGCAAGATGGTGTCCAGCGAGTCTCAGGAAACGAGATAAGGAAGCAAAGTCAGAGAACCTGGGAGAAAGTTCTCAAACAACCCCGAAGGGCAACACGCACGGACGGACGAAAAATGGCAGGAGAAACACCAAGCAACCCTCTGGTGTTAATATCTGATGAAAGGGAGCAAGAAAAGGAGTCGCCACAAATTCAAGCAGTTGCAGAATCACCACCGCGTGAACCGGCTTTATCTATGAAGAAGATGATGGTGCCAAGAAACCATTGGAAGGGTCTGAGCCTCCATTCATGAAGTTCTCTCCGGTTGTTCAACCTGACATATATGCTGAAATTCTGAATATGAGCAATTCAGAATATCTCCAGTATTTAAAACAACTGACTTTTGGACCGGTTCTACCTCCTCCCGGTTTCGGTTTTGATGGGCTCTATCAACCTCCTCCTCCACCAGAGCCTCTCCCGAAGTTTCCACCAAGTCTGCCAGTTCTTGCACCTGCCACAAGAAATCCCTGCTCCTCCACCGCCTCCTCAGCAGATGCCACTCAACCCGTTCATCCGTCCTCGAGTGGACTTTACTAGGTTTTTTAATCAAACCTATTCATCTTCAAGCTCAAACGGGTCGATGTTCGAGGAAAGTGAGTCCAGTGGTGACTCAGGACCGGGATATGCTCCTTCACCACCAGGAGGCTATGACTCAGAAGACTGCATGAGTACTGGCTTCTCTGCTTGTTGAAGAAATGATATGTTATCTCTCTCTCTCCCTCTCCTTCTCTGTAGAAGGAGATAAATAAAATTTTTGATGTTTTTGCTACTGGTTTTGTCTATCTCTATTTTCTCTCTGTCTCTCTCTCCTACAAAATGAAAAATCCCTACGTATATAAAAAGATCAAAAGTTTCGTAGCCAAAAGACACACAAAAATATATATAATAAAAAAAAAAAAAAAAAAAAAAAATTATATATTATGGCTACAAAAGGGATAAAGAAGAAAAGAATTAAGAGGAGAAGTGTCAGTACGAGAAGAAATAAGAGAACAAGTGTCAGAAGAAAGAAGAAGAGATATACCAGTGGAAGTTGCAGTAGAAGTTGCTACTGAGAGTAGACTGCAAATCACAGAGGATTTATCCAGTGTATTGCGGTACACCATACCGAGTCTACCATGCCTACCATGGACCCTGTTCTAGAAAATGAAGAATTATTTGCAGACAATTACACGAGAACAGAAGTCCTAGAAGAACAAGTTGGTGATCTCAATCAAGAAGCCGAATCACCTGAAGAAGAAGGGATGCAACTTATTGATACAGTTGTTTCTCACAGATCCGAATAGAAGTCCATTCGGATCCCCTCAAAACTTTGTGCAGATGAATGATCAAGATGATGGCATATTTTCATCCTTATTTGCCAAAGTAGCCGAATCCAGTGATGTTGTTTGTCAAACAATTGGAGAAAAGTTGGTTGAACAAAACCAAAAGATGGATCAACAACACACGGATACACGAGTCAATCTGAAGGAATTAATGGAGCATCAAAATATTTTGAAGACCAGATTGACAAAGCAGAAAGAATTTTGAAAGGAGAATTGACAAAAGGCTTACTTGAAGTGATTCAGCTCATGAAGAAGGAACGTGAAGCAGCTGAAAAGATTAACAACGAACGTCACTTGAGACAAATCAAAGCGATTCAAGATCAAGAAAGCCGAATCAACAAACTTGAAGCTGAACTCGCAGTTACAACAAACAAGCTTGACAACGTGCAAACCGTTTCCATTGAAACACACAACAGTGTTGAAACTGTGAAGGCAAATCAAGACCGAGATTTTAAGACCCTTGCATTTTTGGTTGATAACGCCAAAAGGGGGGAAGAAATTCTCAGTCACTTGGCTTTGCAACAACAAGAATTTATTCTTGGAAGTCAACAACAGCCAGTAAGTGTCTACTCAAGGTAGAGGCCGAAGCGCGGACAATCCTCACAAGGACCATCTCAGATTGGTTTTGCTCAGTTCGCGAATCCTAGTCTTGGTACGAGTCAAAGGTTGCTGAACAGCGTGGCTGGTTGAATGCTCTAAGGGTACCGCCACTCAGACAACAATATGGACTAAGGAAAATCTACCAAGCATGATCAAGAAATGGCCTGCAGCCGATCAAGCCCAATGGATCTCGGAGAAGAATAAAGAAGAAGAAGGCAAAAGGAAAAGAACCGAGATGTGGTATGAACTAAGAGATTTCACCGGAAATATGGGCATGAATCTTGGAGAAGAAAGAAGCTTCGAAGAATGTGTCTTATGGTGGGAAAACGGAGTTCTTCCGGGCAACAATATCAAAGAAGCTTATGGACATTACATGGCGGACAGCTTACAAAGAAATTTCAGAATGCAAAGTTCAAAGATGATTTCTTCAAGCTCAGAGAACATGTCAAGGAAATTTTGAAGAAAGACTCTGGTGTGAAGAAACCCAGAAGGTAATCTGAAAATTCTCTTAAGCTGATATTTTCTATTTTCGAACCTCTGTTGCGTTTTTCTCTATAAATTCGAAATATATCAATAAATATTTCCCATGGTCTATTTTGAGTCTTTAATTTTATTTGTTTAATGTAATTAGACTTTCGTGAATTAAAAGACAAGAAATATGTCAAACGCACGACAAAATTAAAAATTGATGATGATCAAAATAAAAATAATTCAAGATGCGTTTAGGAGCTTGTCTAAAAATTTAATTCACAAGTTTCTTTTGATTGTGTCTAGAAAACCATCTGTTAAACTCATCTTGGCTTTGTCAAATAAAATTGAGCAAAAAGATTATTTTTCAAAGACTTAAAGCCAATGACTGAGTATAGGTTTTGGCATTATCAAAAGGGGGGAAATTGTTAGGAATAAAGTGTAATGGTTTTGATATGCCAAATTTGTATTTGTAGATCCCCCAATTTTATTTATAGGTCTAGTAGAGTCTTAGACCATGATCGGGAAATTATTTAATTATGAAAAGAGAAAAACAGAGGAAGATGGATGAAAATAGAAGAAGAAGATATAAAGCCGAAAATCAAGAATTTGTCTGGAGAAAATGACAAATTGAAGAAGAAGATGAATGATACAATAATTCACGTCAATGCTACTCAAAGAAGATATCCCAGAAGAATTTTCGTGAAGAAAATTAATTGGAAGAATGCATGAAATTGACTTGGAGATCAAGCATCTATGGAAAGAAAGGAGTACATCAAATATGATTGAGATTTAATCAAAAGCTGTACGGATGAAAGGATGATGCTTGATATATTATGCGAAATGGCTCAAGTTGAAAAACCATCAACAATTTTACAAGGTAAAATTTGAGAAGCCAAATTAAATTAATCTG
>NW_017617291.1:7500-9753 GCF_001879475.1 Ipomoea nil | reverse complement strand
CACGCGTGTTGCGAAGACGACGCGGCGCAACGAAATGCAAATACGTTCCGCCTCAGCCGTGCGAGGTTGCAACAAAAACCGAGGGGCAAGGCCGGCTCCCTTGGAACGTCTGTTGAAGTAGGGTGCTTGCACGTCGCCTGCTCGAGCGGGATCCAACCTGACGAGTCACACCGTAACACTCAACACCGTCTCGCGTCGCCAACGCCCCAATGCTTGCGAGGATCGATAGTAACAGGCAGTGGACAATCCGGCATGCGAGTCCTACCGATGCTGGCCGTCACCAGGAAGCCCCGCGTCGATGGTTGAAGGTAACCCTTTGAATTCCCATCTCGGCGCTCACATTGCGTTAGCATCCGCTCGCCATCGGCAGGATGCTTCAATGTTTTACGAGGTGCCCATTAAACAGTACTAGGATCTCCCACTTGGTCCGTACCAGTTCTGAGTTGGCTGTTCGACGCCCGTCCGAAGGAAGGTAGGAGTGTGAGGTCCGGATCAATACAACACCATACCGAGGCGAGGGGTCAGCGTAAGTCCGACCTAAGACAACGCCCGTTGCGCTTGGGCAGATTCGGTTGAGCGCACAATCATCCTTTAACGCCAGCTTACGGACGGGTGTTGCTGGTGTCGCGGTACGGGTGCCTACTGACGCGGATTGCAGATTCACGGTGTTTTTTGCCCAACTTGTTCCACGGCCGGGCCGAAGTGCCGTCTCGGCAGATCCGGCGTACGTCGAACGAGTGCTGTGGAGCGGCCGAGAGGCCCAAAGGCGGACTTAATACAATATTTCTGCCTCTTTGAGGTCGGTCAACCCCGGCCCGCGAGGTTACGCTGCATGCGCTACGCTGGGCGGAGGTTTGGAACGCCCGGTACCGCCCCTACGAGCACCGTAAAGTTTAACGAACAGCTGCTAGACGCGGGACACGGGTCGAGGGTCCAGGTACGACGGTTATTGCAGAGGGTGTTGCTCGATTGACCGATTCACGTGCCAATGCGTTTTGCGCATTCCGTCTCCGAGGGTGCGAGCCCGCCTTGCGACTCGAACGAGGGCCGGTCCCCGCAATACGCGGAGGGCGGGAACACTCGTACGAGGCCTACGGACGAGGGGGCCCGTCCAACACGTTCCGAAAAAAGTCGACCGGCACCTCAACTACCATACCCCCCCTATAGTAGTTAAAAAAAAAAAAACCCAGTGACAGCAGTAGAGCTTATTGTACTATTTAATTAGTGAGGCAAACGATATGCCATATATTCCTCTCACATTCCCAACAATCCCAAGTACTTGGCTAAGTCAGACAAGGAACTTTGCGGACAGCTGGCATAAATTTGGACATCGTCGTTTTCAATGAAATAATCATCCAAACGCTTTGAAATTTACCAAGCATTGTTAAAATGCTCTAAACTAAAGGACCATGCAATAACATTTGAAAAAAAATGCACGGAACCACCCGAAATGACCGTGTGATTTACGGGACAAACCGTGTCTACTGCTGTCACTGGGGTTTTTTTTTTTTTTAACTACTATAGGGGGGGTATGGTAGTTGAGGTGCCGGTCGACTTTTTTCGGAACGTGTTGGGACGGGCCCCCCTCGTCCGTAGGCTCGTACGAGTGTTCCGCCGCTTACGTATTATTGGGGACCGGCATAGACCCATCGGAGTCGCAAGGCGGGGCGGGCACCGGACGGAGACGGACATGCAAAAAAACATCATTGGCACGTGAATTCGGTCAATCGAGCAAACGTGAATCTGCAATATACCGTCAGTAGTTGTGAGTTGCCGAGGCACGTGTCCAATCGTCTAGTAAGCTGTTCGTTAACGAATTACGTGCGCCGTAGGGCGGAGGCGGGCGTTCGCAATGAACCGCAGGCCCCGTAGCGCAGTGCAGCGTACGTGTCGTCGGGCGTGGGGTTGACCGACCTCGCAAGAGGATAGAAATATTGTATTGCTCGAGGCCTTTCATTCCTCGAGGGCTTCCTCCACAGCACTCGTTCGACGACACGTCCGGATCTGACCGAGACGGACATGCAAAAAACGGCCGTGGAACAAGTTGGGCAAAAAAACAACCGTGAATCTGCAATATACCGTCAGTAGGCTTGTAAGTTACCGACACCAGTGTCCACCCGTCTAGTAAGCTGTCCGTTAAAGATGATTGTGCGCTCGCTACGAATCTGCCCAAGCGCAACGGCGTTGTCTTAGCGTCGGACTTGGGGGCTGACCCACCTCGCAAGAGGTATGGTGTTGTATTGATCGAGGACT
>NW_017617290.1:0-18612 GCF_001879475.1 Ipomoea nil | reverse complement strand
ACGCGCTAATCCACTGCGCTATACGGTCATACATATATACTTTTAAACTAATATTGTTAATTTAGAATATTTAATCATTGTTGTCAACAAGTGAACGTATATGTCGAATATACGCGCCACAGTGCATATACAATATATCATTTGATAACACTTGAGACCTTGTACGATATATTAGTTGCGGCCTATATATACATTTTTATAAATTATATTAAGTTATGAACTGTATAATTTTAAATTTTATAATATTATAATTATAAAATAAAAATATGACAAATAAATTATATTAATGTTAAATACAAGTTAAAAAAATTATAATTATATCACAATTTACAAAATTAAAATATAATTATCTTTTTTTAAACCCAAAAATCATTGTGAATTAATTACGAAGCTAGAAAGAAGCCAGGGGACATAGTCCCAACACATAGTGTTAGCATGAAAACGCAACCCTTTTATTTTTACCTATAAACGATGGCAGGCCCAAATACCTTCCAAAATTGTCAGCGTTGGGCACATCAAGCAGCCCCGCAACCTGATCACGTGTATCCTCCGTGGTATTCCTACTAAAAGAGATATTGAATTTATGGAAATATAATTATCTAAACATATTACATTCGAATTATTATTTTTAGATTACGAAAGAACTTTACAAACATTATCTAAGGGTAAATCTCACATCTATGTAATATCAAGTAAAGAAAATAAGATAAATCATTGTACAAGACCATGTGTGACAAAAGAAGGTGTTGCAGTAATTGTAATAATCATCTTCACTCTCCAAGAAATCTGCATCGATTTTTCCTTTTTTTTGGGAAGAGTTTATGTTTTAGGATTTTTCCTTTTGTTGGGGAAGAGTTTATGTTTAAAGTTTTTCTTAAAGGGAAATAATTTAAGCGACCACAGTGGAGTCGAACCCACGACCTTCTGATCCGAAATCAGACGCGCTAATCCACTGCGCTATACGGTCATACATATATACTTTTAAACTAATATTGTTAATTTAGAATATTTAATCATTGTTGTCAACAAGTGAACGTATATGTCGAATATACGCCGCGCAGTGCATATACAATATATCATTTGATAACACTTGAGACCTTGTACGATATATTAGTTGCGGCCTATATATACATTTTTATAAATTATATTAAGTTATGAACTGTATAATTTTAAATTTTATAATATTATAATTATAAAATAAAAATATGACAAATAAATTATATTAATGTTAAATACAAGTTAAAAAAATTATAATTATATCACAATTTACAAAATTAAAATATAATTATCTTTTTTTTAAACCAAAAATCATTGTGGAATTAATTACGAAGCTAGAAAGAAGCCAGGGGACATAGTCCAACACATAGTGTTAGCATGAAAACGCAACCCTTTTATTTTACCTATAAACGATGGCAGGCCAAATACCTTCCAAAATTGTCAGCGTTGGGCACATCAAGCAGCCCCGCAACCTGATCACGTGTATCCTCCGTGGTATTCCTACTAAAAGAGATATTGAATTTATGGAAATATAATTATCTAAACATATTACATTCGAATTATTATTTTTAGATTACGAAAGAACTTTACAAACATTATCTAAGGGTAAATCTCACATCTATGTAATATCAAGTAAAGAAAATAAGATAAATCATTGTACAAGACCATGTGTGACAAAAGAAGGTGTTGGCAGTAATTGTAAGAGAAAGGAAATCTGCATCGTGTAAAGTGGATTTTTCCTTTTTGTTGGGGAAGAGTTTATGTTTAGGATTTTCCTTTTTGTTGGGGAAGTGTTTATGTTTAAAGTTTTTTTAAAGGGAAATAATTTAAGCGACCACAGTGGGAGTCGAACCCACGACCTTCTGATCCGAAGTCAGACGCGCTAATCCACTGCTATACGGTCATACATATATACTTTTAAACTAATATTGTTAATTTAGAATATTTAATCATTGTTGTCAACAAGTGAACGTATATGTCGAATATACGCCGCGCAGTGCATATACAATATATCATTTGATAACACTTGAGACCTTGTACGATATATTAGTTGCGGCCTATATATACATTTTATAAATTATATTAAGTTATGAACTGTATAATTTTAAATTTTATAATATTATAATTATAAAATAAAAATATGACAAATAAATTATATTAATGTTAAATACAAGTTAAAAAATTATAATTATATCACAATTTACAAAATTAAAATATAATTATCTTTTTTGAAAGCCAAAAATCATTTGTGAAATTAATTACGAAGTTAGAAAGAAGCCAGGGGGACATAGACCCAACACATAGTGTTAGCATGAAAAAAGCAACCCTTTTATTTCTACCTATAAACGATGGCAGGCCCAAATACCTTCCAAAATTGTCAGCGTTGGGCACACCAAGCAGCCCCGCAACCTGATCACGTGTATCCTCCGTGGTATTCCTACTAAAAGAGATATTGAATTTATGGAAATATAATTATCTAAACATATTACATTCGAATTATTATTTTTAGATTACGAAAGAACTTTACAAACATTATCTAAGGGTAAATCTCACATCTATGTAATATCAAGTAAAGAAAATAAGATAAATCATTGTACAAGACCATGTGTGACAATTGTAAGATTCCTGGAATGGCAAGAAAATCATCTTCAAAGGAAATCTGCATCGTGTAAAGTGTCTAATTGACGATTTTTCCTTTTTGTTGGGAAGAGTTTATGTTTAGGTTTTCCTTTTTGTTGGGAATTTATGTTTAAAGTTTTTTTAAAGGAAATAATTTAAGCGACCACAGTGGGAGTCGAACCCACGACTTCTGATCCGAAGTCAGACGCGCTAATCCACTGCGCTATACGGTCATACATATATACTTTTAAACTAATATTGTTAATTTAGAATATTTAATCATTGTTGTCAACAAGTGAACGTATATGTCGAATATACGCCGCGCAGTGCATATACAATATATCATTTGATAACACTTTGAGACCTTGTACGATATATTAGTTGCGGCCTATATATACATTTTTATAAATTATATTAAGTTATGAACTGTATAATTTTAAATTTTATAATATTATAATTATAAAATAAAAATATGACAAATAAATTATATTAATGTTAAATACAAGTTAAAAAAAAATTATAATTATATCACAATTTACAAAATTAAAATATAATTATCTTTTTTTAAACCAAAAATCATTGTGGAATTAATTACGAAGCTAGAAAGAAGCCAGGGGACATAGTCCAACACATAGTGTTAGCATGAAAACGCAACCCTTTTATTTTACCTATAAACGATGGCAGGCCCAAATACCTTCCAAAATTGTCAGCGTTGGGCACATCAAGCAGCCCCGCAACCTGATCGTGTATCCTCCGTGGTATTCCTACTAAAAGAGATATTGAATTTATGGAAATATAATTATCTAAACATATTACATTCGAATTATTATTTTTAGATTACGAAAGAACTTTACAAACATTATCTAAGGGTAAATCTCACATCTATGTAATATCAAGTAAAGAAAATAAGATAAATCATTGTACAAGACCATGTGTGACAAAAGTGTTGGCAGGTTTCCTTAAAGAAAATAATTTAAGCAACCACAGTGGAGTTGAACCCACGACCTTCTGAACCGAAAGTAGACGCTAATCCACTGCGCTATCGGTCATACATATATACTTTTAAACTAATATGTTAATTTAGAATATTTAATCATTGTTGTCAACAAGTGAACGTATATGTCGAATATACGCCGCGCAGTGCATATACAATATATCATTTGATAACACTTGAGACCTTGTACGATATATTAGTTGCGGCCTATATATACATTTTTATAAATTATATTAAGTTATGAACTGTATAATTTTAAATTTTATAATATTATAATTATAAAATAAAAATATGACAAATAAATTATATTAATGTTAAATACAAGTAAAAAAATTATAATTATATCACAATTTACAAAATTAAAATATAATTATCTTTTTTGAAAGCCAAAAATCATTGTGGAATTAATTACGAAGCTAGAAAAGAAGCCAGGGGACATAGACCAACACATAGTGTTAGCATGAAAACGCAACCCTTTTATTTCTACCTAAAACGATGGCAGGCCCAAATACCTTCCAAAATTGTCAGCGTTGGGCACACCAAGCAGCCCCGCAACCTGATCACGTGTATCCTCCGTGGTATTCCTACTAAAAGAGATATTGAATTTATGGAAATATAATTATCTAAAAATATTACATTCGAATTATTATTTTTAGATTACGAAAGAACTTTACAAACATTATCTAAGGGTAAATCTCACATCTATGTAATATCAAGTAAAGAAAATAAGATAAATCATTGTACAAGACCATGTGTGACAAAAGAAGGTGTTGGCAGTAATTGTAAGATTCCTTGAGGCTTTTTGTTGGGAAAAGTTTATGTTTTAGGATTTTTCCTTTTTGTTGGGGAAGAGTTTATGTTTAAAGTTTTTCTTAAAAGGAAATAATTTAAACGACCACAGTGGGAGTCGAACCCACGACCTTCTGATCCAAAGTCAGACGCGCTAATCCACTGCGCTATACGGTCATACATATATACTTTTAAACTAATATTGTTAATTTAGAATATTTAATCATTGTTGTCAACAAGTGAACGTATATGTCGAATATACGCCGCGCAGTGCATATACAATATATCATTTGATAACACTTGAGACCTTGTACGATATATTAGTTGCGGCCTATATATACATTTTTATAAATTATATTAAGTTATGAACTGTATAATTTTAAATTTTATAATATTATAATTATAAAATAAAAATATGACAAATAAATTATATTAATGTTAAATACAAGTTAAAAAAAATTATAATTATATCACAATTTACAAAATTAAAATATAATTATCTTTTTTAAACCCAAAAATCATTGTGGAATTAATTACGAAGCTAGAAAGAAGCCAGGGGGACATAGTCCCAACACATAGTGTTAGCATGAAAACGCAACCCTTTTATTTTACCTATAAACGGCAGGCCCAAATACCTTCCAAAATTGTCAGCGTTGGCACATCAAGCAGCCCCGCAACCTGATCACGTGTATCCTCCGTGGTATTCCTACTAAAAGAGATATTGAATTTATGGAAATCTAATTATCTAAACATATTACATTCGAATTATTATTTTTAGATTACGAAAGAACTTTACAAACATTATCTAAGGGTAAATCTCACATCTATGTAATATCAAGTAAAGAAAATAAGATAAATCATTGTACAAGACCATGTGTGACAAAAGAATGTGTTGGCAGGGTTTTCCTTAAAGCGAAATAATTTAAGCAACCACAGTGGGAGTTGAACCCACGACCTTCTGAACCGAAATTAGACGCGCTAATCACTGCGCTATACGGTCATACATATATACTTTTAAACTAATATTGTTAATTTAGAATATTTAATCATTGTTGTCAACAAGTGAACGTATATGTCGAATATACGCCGCGCAGTGCATATACAATATATCATTTGATAACACTTGAGACCTTGTACGATATATTAGTTGCGGCCTATATATACATTTTTATAAATTATATTAAGTTATGAACTGTATAATTTTAAATTTTAATATTATAATTATAAAATAAAAATATGACAAATAAATTATATTAATGTTAAATACAAGTTAAAAAAATTATAATTATATCACAATTTACAAAATTAAATATATAATTATTTTTTGAAACCAAAAATCATTGTGGAATTAATTACGAAGCTAGAAAGAAGCCAGGGGGACATAGACCAACACATAGTGTTAGCATGAAAACGCAACCCTTTTATTTCTACCTATAAAATGGCAGGCCCAAATACCTTCCAAAATGTCAGCGTTGGGCACACCAAGCAGCCCGCAACCTGATCACGTGTATCCTCCGTGGTATTCCTACTAAAAGAGATATTGAATTTATGGAAATATAATTATCTAAACATATTACATTCGAATTATTTATTTTAGATTACGAAAGAACTTTACAAACATTATCTAAGGGTAAATCTCACATCTATGTAATATCAAGTAAAGAAAATAAGATAAATCATTGTACAAGACCATGTGTGACAAAAGAAGGTGTTGGCAGTAATTGTAAGATTCCTTGAGTCACTCTCCTTGTTAAATTTTCCTTTTTGTTGGGGAAGAATTTATGTTTTAGGATTTTCCTTTTTTTGGGGAAGAGTTTATGTTTAAAGTTTTTCTTAAAAGGGAAATAATTTAAGCGACCACAGTGGGAGTCGAACCCACGACCTTCTGATCCAAATCAGACGCTAATCCACTGCGCTATACGGTCATACATATATACTTTTAAACTAATATTGTTAATTTAGAAATTTTAATCATTGTTGTCAACAAGTGAACGTATATGTCGAATATACGCCGCGCAGTGCATATACAATATATCATTTGATAACACTTGAGACCTTGTACGATATATTAGTTGCGGCCTATATATACATTTTTATAAATTATATTAAGTTATGAACTGTATAATTTTAAATTTTATAATATTATAATTATAAAATAAAAATATGACAAATAAATTATATTAATGTTAAATACAAGTTAAAAAAATTATAATTATATCACAATTTACAAAATTAAAATATAATTATCTTTTTTAAACCAAAAATCATTGTGGAATTAATTACGAAGCTAGAAAGAAGCCAGGGGGACATAGTCCCAACACATAATGTTAGCATGAAAACGCAACCCTTTTATTTTTACCTATAAACGATGGCAGGCCCAAATACCTTCCAAAATTGTCAGCGTTGGGCACATCAAGCAGCCCCGCAACCTGATCACGTGTATCCTCCGTGGTATTCCTACTAAAAGAGATATTGAATTTATGGAAATCTAATTATCTAAACATATTACATTCGAATTATTATTTTTAGATTACGAAAGAACTTTACAAACATTATCTAAGGGTAAATCTCACATCTATGTAATATCAAGTAAAGAAATAAGATAAATCATTGTACAAGACCATGTGTGACAAAGAAGGTGTTGGCAGTAAAATCATCTTCACTCTCCCAAGAAATCTGCATCGATAAAGAGTTTGTTTTAGGATTTTTCCCTTTGTTGGGGAAGAGTTTATGTTTAAAGTTTTTCTTAAAGGGAAATAATTTAAGCGACCACAGTGGGAGTCGAACCCACGACCTTCTGATCCGAAATCAGACCGCTAATCCACTGCGCTATACGGTCATACATATATACTTTTAAACTAATATTGTTAATTTAGAATATTTAATCATTGTTGTCAACAAGTGAACGTATATGTCGAATATACGCCGCGCAGTGCATATACAATATATCATTTGATAACACTTGAGACCTTGTACGATATATTAGTTGCGGCCTATATATACATTTTTATAAATTATATTAAGTTATGAACTGTATAATTTTAAATTTTATAATATTATAATTATAAATAAAAATATGACAAATAAATTATATTAATGTTAAATACAAGTTAAAAAAAATAATAATTATATCACAATTTACAAAATTAAAATATAATTATCTTTTTTTTAAACCAAAAATCATTGTGGAATTAATTACGAAGCTAGAAAGAAGCCAGGGGACATAGTCCAACACATAGTGTTAGCATGAAAAGCAACCCTTTTATTTTTACCTATAAACGATGGCAGGCCCAATACCTTCCAAATTGTCAGCGTTGGGCACATCAAGCAGCCCCGCAACCTGATCAGTGTATCCTCCGTGGTATTCCTACTAAAAGAGATATTGAATTTATGGAAAATAATTATCTAAACATATTACATTCGAATTATTATTTTTAGATTACGAAAGAACTTTACAAACATTATCTAAGGGTAAATCTCACATCTATGTAATATCAAGTAAAGAAAATAAGATAAATCATTGTACAAGACCATGTGTGACAAAAGAAGGTGTTGGCAGTAATTGTAAGATTCCTGGAAAGGAAATCTGCATCGTGTAAAGTGTCTATTTGACGATTTTTCCTTTTTGTTGGGGAAGAGTTTATGTTTAGGATTTTTCCTTTGTTGGGGAAGTGTTTATGTTTAAAGTTTTTTTAAAGGGAAATAATTTAAGCGACCACAGTGGAGTCGAACCCACGACCTTCTGATCCGAAGTCAGACGCGCTAATCCACTGCGCTATACGGTCATACATATATATTTTAAACTAATATTGTTAATTTAGAATATTTAATCATTGTTGTCAACAAGTGAACGTATATGTCGAATATACGCCGCGCAGTGCATATACAATATATCATTTGATAACACTTGAGACTTGTACGATATATTAGTTGCGGCCTATATATACATTTTTATAAATTATATTAAGTTATGAACTGTATAATTTTAAATTTTATAATATTATAATTATAAAATAAAATATGACAAATAAATTATATTAATGTTAAATACAAGTTAAAAAAATTATAATTATATCACAATTTACAAAATTAAAATATAATTATCTTTTTTGAAAGCCAAAAATCATTGTGAAATTAATTACGAAGCTAGAAAGAAGCCAGGGGGACATAGACCCAACACATAGTGTTAGCATGAAAAAGCAACCCTTTTATTTCTACCTATAAACGATGGCAGGCCCAAATACCTTCCAAAATTGTCAGCGTTGGGCACACCAAGCAGCCCCAACCTGATCACGTGTATCCTCCGTGGTATTCCTACTAAAAGAGATATTGAATTTATGGAAATATAATTATCTAAACATATTACATTCGAATTATTATTTTTAGATTACGAAAGAACTTTACAAACATTATCTAAGGGTAAATCTCACATCTATGTAATATCAAGTAAAGAAAATAAGATAAATCATTGTACAAGACCATGTGTGACAATTGTAAGATTCCTGGAATGGCAAGAAAATCATCTTCACTCTCCCAAGGAAATCTGCATCGTGTAAAGTGTCTATTTGACGATTTTTCCTTTTTGTTGGGGAAGAGTTTATGTTTTAGATTTTTCCTTTTTGTTATTATGTTTAAAGTTTTTTTTAACGGAAATAATTTAAGCGACCACAGTGGGAGTCGAACCCACGACTTCTGATCCGAAGTCAGACGCGCTAATCCACTGCGCTATACGGTCATACATATATTGTTTTAAACTAATATTGTTAATTTAGAATATTTAATCATTGTTGTCAACAAGTGAACGTATATGTCGAATATACCGCCAGTGCATATACAATATATCATTTGATAACACTTGAGACCTTGTACGATATATTAGTTGCGGCCTATATATACATTTTTATAAATTATATTAAGTTTTGAACTGTATAATTTTAAATTTTATAATATTATAATTATAAAATAAAAATATGACAAATAAATTATATTAATGTTAAATACAAGTTAAAAAAAAATAATAATTATATCACAATTTACAAAATTAAAATATAATTATCTTTTTTTTAAACCAAAAAATCATTGTGGAATTAATTACGAAGCTAGAAAGAAGCCAGGGGACATAGTCCTAACACATAGTGTTAGCATGAAAACGCAACCCTTTTATTTTACCTATAAACGATGGTAGGCCCAAATACCTTCCAAAATTGTCAGCGTTGGCACATCAAGCAGCCCCGCAACCTGATCAGATGTATCCTCCGTGGTATTCCTACTAAAGAGATATTGAATTTATGGAAATCTAATTATCTAAACATATTACATTCGAAATTATTATTTTTAGATTACGAAAGAACTTTACAAACATTATGTAAGGGTAAATCTCACATCTATGTAATATCAAGTAAAGAAAATAAGATAAATCATTGTACAAGACCATGTGTGACAAAAGAAGGTGTTGGCAGTAATTGTAAGATTCCTGGAAAGGAAAGCATCGTGCAAAGTGTAAGTTCTATTTGACGATTTTTCCTTTTTGTTGGGAAGAGTTTATGTTTAGGATTTTTCCTTTTTTGGGAAGTTTATGTTTAAAGTTTTTTTTAAAGGGAAATAAATTTAAGCGACCACAGTGAGTCGAACCCACGACCTTCTGATCC
This sequence comes from Ipomoea nil, assembly GCF_001879475.1. Classification (NCBI taxonomy): domain Eukaryota; kingdom Viridiplantae; phylum Streptophyta; class Magnoliopsida; order Solanales; family Convolvulaceae; genus Ipomoea; species Ipomoea nil. Next base: position 8,565 of record NW_017617290.1, on the reverse strand, counting down.
GAAGTCAGACGCGCTAATCCACTGCGCTATACGGTCATACATATATACTTTTAAACTAATATTGTTAATTTAGAATATTTAATCATTGTTGTCAACAAGTGAACGTATATGTCGAATATACGCCGCGCAGTGCATATACAATATATCATTTGATAACACTTGAGACCTTGTACGATATATTAGTTGCGGCCTATATATACATTTTTATAAATTATATTAAGTTATGAACTGTATAATTTTAAATTTTATAATATTATAATTATAAATAAAAATATGACAAATGAATTATATTAATGTTAAATACAAGTTAAAAAAATTATAATTATAACACAATTTACAAAATTAAAATATAATTATCTTTTTTAAACCCAAAAATCATTGTGAATTAATTACGAAGTTAGAAAGAAGCCAGGGGACATAGACCCAACACATAGTGTTAGCATGAAAAAGAAACCCTTTTATTCTACCTATAAACGATGGCAGGCCAAATACCTTCCAAAATGTCAGCGTTGGGCACACCAAGCAGCCCCAACCTGATCACGTGTATCCTCCGTGGTATTCCTACTAAAAGAGATATTGAATTTATGGAAATATAATATCTAAACATATTACATTCGAATTATTATTTTTAGATGACGAAAGAACTTTACAAACATTATCTATGGTAAATCTCACATCTTTGTAATATCAAGTAAAGAAAATAAATCTCACATCTATGTAATATCAAGTAAAGAAATAAGATAAATCATTGTACAAGACCATGTGTGACAAAAGAAGGTGTTGGCAGTAATTGTAAGATTCCTGGAATGGCAAGAAAATCATCTTCACTCTCCCAAGGAAATCTGCATCGTGTAAAGTGTCTATTTGACGATTTTCCTTTTTGTTGGGGAAGAGTTTATGTTTAATGTTTTTCTTAAAGAGAAATAATTTCAGCGACCACAGTGGGAGTCGAACCCCCACGACCTTTGATCCGAAGTCAGACAGCGCTAATCCACTGCGCTATACGGTCATACATATATACTTTTAAACTAATATTGTTAATTTAGAATATTTAATCATTGTTGTCAACAAGTGAACGTATTTGTCGAATATACCACGCGCAGTGCATATACAATATATCATTTGATAACACTTGAGACCCTGTACGATATATAGTTGCGGCCTATATATACATTTTTATAAATTATATTAAGTTATGAACTGTATAATTTTAAATTTTATAATATTATAATTATAAATAAAAATATGACAAATAAATTATATTAATGTTAAATACAAGTTAAAAAAATTATAATTATATCACAATTTACAAAATTAAAATATATTATATTTTGAAAGCCAAAAATCATTGTGAAATAATTACGAAGTTAGAAAGAAGCCAGGGGGACATAGACCCAACACATAGTGTTAGCATGAAAAAACAACCCTTTTATTTCTACCTATAAACGATGGCAGGCCCAAATACCTTCCAAGATTGTCAGCTTTGGGCACACCAAGCAGCCCCGCAACCTGAGAACGTGTATCCTCCGTGGTATTCCTACTAAAAGAGATATTGAATTTATGGAAATACTAATTATCTAAACATATTATATTCGAATTATTATTTTTAGATTACGAAAGAACTTTACAAACATTATCTAAGGGTAAATCTCACACCTATGTAATATCAAGTAAAGAAAATAAGATAAATCATTGTAAAAGACCATGTGTGACAAAAGAAGGTGTTGGCAGTAATTGTAAGATTCCTGGAATGGCAAGAAAAAAGGAAATCTGCAGTAAAGTGTCTGATTCGATGATTTTTCCTTTTGTTGGGGAAGAGTTTATGTTTTAGGATTTTTCCTTTTCGTTGGGAAGAGTTTATGTTTAAAGTTTTTCTTAAAGGGAAATAATTTCAACAACCACAGTGGGAGTCGAACCCACAACCTTCTGATCCGAAGTCAAAACGCGCTAATCCACTGCGCTGTACGGTCATACATATATACTTTTAAACTAATATTGTTAATTTAGAATATTTAATCATTGTTGTCAACAAGTGAACGTATATGTCGAATATACGCCGCGCAGTGCATATACAATATATCATTTGATAACACTTGAGACCTTGTACGATATATTAGTTGCGGCCTATATATACATTTTTATAAATTATAATTAAGTTATGAACTGTATAATTTTAAATTTTATAATATTATAATTATAAAATAAAAATATGACAAATAAATTATATTAATGTTAAATACAAGTTAAAAAAATTATAATTATATCATAATTTACAAAATTAAAATATAATTATATTTTTTGAAAGCCAAAAATCGTTGTGAAATTAATTACGAAGTTAGAAAGAAGCCAGGGGGACATAGACCCAACACATAGTGTTAGCATGAAAAACAACCCTTTTATTTCTACCTATAAACGATGGCAGGCCCAAATACCTTCCAAGATTGTCAGCTTTGGGCACACCAAGCAGCCCCGCAACCTGATCACGTGTATCCTCCGTGGTATTCCTACTAAAAGAGATATTGAATTTAAGGAAATATAATTATCTAAACATATTACATTCGAATTATTATTTTTAGATTACGAAAGAACTTTACAAACATTATCTAAGGGTAAATCTCACATCTATGTAATATCAAGTAAAGAAAATAATATAAATCATTGTAAAAGACCATGTGTGACAAAAGAAGGTGTTGGCAGTAATTGTAAGATTCCTGGAATGGCAAGAAAAAGGAACTGCAGTAAAGTGTCTATTCGATGATTTTTCCTTTTTGTTGGGAAGAGTTTATGTTTAGGAATTTTCCTTTTCGTTGGGGAAGAGTTTATGTTTAAAGTTTTTCTTAAAGGGAAATAATTTCAACAAACCACAGTGGGAGTCGAACCCACGACCTTTTGATCTGAAGTAAGACACTCTAATCCACTGCGCTATACGGTCATACATATATAATTTTAAACTAATATTGTTAATTTAGAATATTTAATCATTGTTGTCAACAAGTGAACGTATATGTCGAATATACGCAGCGCAGTGCATATACAATATATCATTTGATAACACTTGAGACCTTGTACGATATATTAGTTGCGGCCTATATATACATTTTATAAATTATATTAAGTTATGAACTGTATAATTTTAAATTTTATAATATTATAATTATAAATAAAAATATGACAATAAATTATATTAATGTTAAATACAAGTTAAAAAAATTATAATTATATCACAATTTACAAAATTAAAATATAATTATCTTTTTTTAAACCCAAAATCATTGTGGAATTAATTACGAAGCTAGAAAAGAAGCCAGGGGACATAGTCCCAACACATAGTGTTAGCATGAAAACGCAACCCTTTTATTTTTACCTATAAACGATGGCAAGCCCAAATACCTTCCAAAATTGTCAGCGTGGCACATCAAGGAGCCCCGCAACCTGATCAGTGTATCCTCCGTGGTATTCCTACTAAAAGAGATATTGAATTTATGGAAATATAATTATCTAAACATATTACATTCGAATTATTATTTTTAGATTACGAAAGAACTTTACAAACATTATCTAAGGTAAATCTCACATCTATGTAATATCAAGTAAAGAAAATAAGATAAATCATTGTACAAGACCATGGTGTGACAATTGTAAGATTCCTGGAATGGCAAGAAAATCATCTTCACTCCCAAGGAAATCTGCATCGTGTAGAGTTAATGAGTCACTCTCCAAGAAATCTGCATCGTGTAAAGTGTCTATTAACGATTTTTCCTTTTGTTGGGGAAGAGTTTATGTTATAGGATTTTTCCTTTTTGTTGGGGTAGAGTTTATGTTTAAAGTTTTTCTTAAACGGAAATAATTTAAGCGACCATAGTGGGAGTCAACCCACAACCTTCTGATCCGAAATCAGACGTGCTAATCCACTGCGCTATAACGGTCATACATATATAATTTTAAACTAATATTGTTAATTTATAATATTTAATCATTGTTGTCATCAAGTGAACCTATATGTCGAATATACGCCGCGCAGTGCATATACAATATATCATTTGATAACACTTGAGACCTTGTACGATATATTAGTTGCGGCCTATATATACATTTTATAAATTATATTAAGTTATGAGCTGTATAATTTTAAATTTTATAATATTATAATTATAAAATAAAAATATGACAAATAAATTATATTAATGTTAAATACAAGTTAAAAAAATTATAATTATATCACAATTTACAAAATTAAAATATAATTATCTTTTTTGAAAGCCAAAAATCATTGTGAAATTAATTACGAAGCTAGAAAGAAAGCCAGGGGGACATAGACCCAACATATAGTGTAAGCATGAAAAAGCAACCTTTTATTTCTACCTATAAAACGATGGCAGGCCCAAATACCTTCAAAAATTGTCAGCGTTGGGCACACCAAGCAGCCCCGCAACCTGATCACGTGTATCCTCCGTGGTATTCCTACTAAAAGAGATATTGAATTTATGGAAATATAATTATCTAAACATATTACATTCGAATTATTATTTTTAGATTACGAAAGAACTTTACAAACATTATCTAAGGGTAAATCTCACATCTATGTAATATCAAGTAAAGAAAATAAGATAAATCATTGTACATGACCATGTGTGACAAAAGAAGGTGTTGGCAGTAATTGTAAGATTCCTCGAATGGCAAGAAAAAGGAAATCTGCATCGTGTAGACTTAATGAGTCACTCTCCAAAGGAAATCTGCATCGTGTAAAGTGTAAAGGGAAATAATTTAAGCGACCACAGTGGGATTCAAACCCACGACCAAGGGAAATAATTTTAGCGACCACAATGGGATTCAAACCCACGACCTTCTGATCCGAAGTCAGACGCGCTAATCCACTGCGCTATACAGTCAAACATATATAACTTTAAACTAATATTGATAATTTAGAATATTTAATCATTGTTGTCAACAAGTGAACGTATATGTCGAATATACACTGCGCAGTGCATATACAATATATCATTTGATAACACTTGAGACCCTGTACGATATATTAGTTGCGGCCTATGTATACATTTTTATAAATTATATTAAGTTATGAACTGTATAATTTTAAATTTTATAATATTATAATTATAAAATAAAAATATGACAAATAAATTATATTAATGTTAAATACAAGTTAAAAAAATTATAATTATATCAAATTTACAAAATTAAAATATAATTATATTTTTTGAAAGCCAAAAATCATTGTGAAATTAATTACGAATTAGAAAGAAGCCAGGGGGACATAGACCCAACACATAGTGTTAGCATGAAAAAACAACCCTTTTATTCTACCTATAAACGATGGCAGCCCAAATACCTTCCAAGATTGTCAGCTTTTGGGCACACCAAGCAGCCCCGCAACCTGATCACGTGTATCCTCCGTGGTATTCCTACTAAAAGAGATATTGAATTTATGGAAATATAATTATCTAAACATATTACATTCGAATTATTATTTTTAGATTACGAAAGAACTTTACAAACATTATCTAAGGGTAAATCTCACATCTATGTAATATCAAGTAAAGAAAATAAGATAAATCATTGTAAAAGACCATGTGTGACAAAAGAAGGTGTTGGCAGTAATTGTAAGATTCCTGGAATGAAGAAAAAGGAAATCTGAAGTAAAGTGTCGATGATTTTTTTTGTTGGGGAAGAGTTTATGTTTTAGGATTTTTCCTTTTTGTTGGGGAAGAGTTTATGTTTAAAGTTTTTCTTAAAGGGAAATAATTTAACCACAGTGGGAGTCGAACCCACGACCTTCTGATCCAAAGTCAGACGCGCTAATCCACTGCGCTATACGTCATACATATATACTTTTAAACTAATATTGTTAATTTAGAATATTTAATCATTGTTGTCAACAAGTGAACGTATATGTCGAATATACGCCGCGCAGTGCATATACAATATATCATTTGATAACACTTGAGACCTTGTACGATATATTAGTTGTATATATACATTTTTATAAATTATATTAAGTTATGAACTGTATAATTTTAAATTTTATAATATTATAATTATAAAATAAAAATATGACAAATAAATTATATTAATGTTAAATACAAGTTAAAAAATTATAATTATATCACAATTTACAAAATTAAAATATAATTATCTTTTTTTAAACCCAAAAATCATTGTGGAATTAATTACGAAGCTAGAAAGAAGCCAGGGGGACATAGTCCCAACACATAGTGTTAGCATGAAAACGCAACCTTTTATTTTTACCTATAAACGATGGCAGGCCCAAATACCTTCCAAAATTGTCAGCGTTGGGCACATCAAGGAGCCCCGCAACCTGATCACGTGTATCCTCCGTGGTATTCCTACTAAAAGAGATATTGAATTTATGGAAATCTAATTATCTAAACATATTACATTCGAATTATTATTTTTAGATTACGAAAGAACTTTACAAACATTATCTAAGGGTAAATCTCACATCTATGTAATATCAAGTAAAGAAAATAAGATAAATCATTGTACAAGACCATGTGTGACAAAAGAAGGTGTTGGCATTGTAGAGTTAATGAGTCACTCTCGCAAGGAAATCTGCATCGTGTAAAGTGGGGAAAGAGTTTATGTTTTAGGATTTTTCCTTTTTGTTGGGGAAGAGTTTATGTTTAAAGTTTTTCTTAAAGGGAAATAATTTAAGCGACCACAGTGGGAGTCGAACCCACGACCTTCTGATCCAAAGTCAGACGCGCTAATCCACTGCGCTATACGGTCATACATATATACTTTTAAACTAATATTGTTAATTTAGAATATTTAATCATTGTTGTCAACAAGTGAACGTATATGTCGAATATACGCCGCGCAGTGCATATACAATATATCATTTGATAACACTTGAGACCTTGTACGATATATTAGTTGCGGCCTATATATACATTTTTATAAATTATATTAAGTTATGAACTGTATAATTTTAAATTTTATAATATTATAATTATAAAATAAAAATATGACAAATAAATTATATTAATGTTAAATACAAGTTAAAAAAAATTATAATTATATCACAATTTACAAAATTAAAATATAATTATCTTTTTGAAAGCCAAAAATCATTGTGAAATTAATTACGAAGTTAGAAAGAAGCCAGGGGGACATAGACCCAACACATAGTGTTAGCATGAAAACGCAACCCTTTTATTTCTACCTATAAACGATGGCAGGCCCAAATACCTTCCAAATTGTCAGCGTTGGGCACACCAAGCAGCCCGCAACCTGATCACGTGTATCCTCCGTGGTATTCCTACTAAAAGAGATATGAATTTATGGAAATATAATTATCTAAACATATTACATTCGAATTATTATTTTTAGATTACGAAAGAACTTTACAAACATTATCTAAGGGTAAATCTCACATCTATGTAATATCAAGTAAAGAAAATAAGATAAATCATTGTACAAGACCATGTGTGACAAAAGAAGGTGTTGGCAGTAATTGTAAGATTCCTGGAATGGCAAGAAAAGGAAATCTGCATCGTGTAGACTTAATGGGAAATCATTGTGTAAAGTGTAAAGGGAAATAATTTAAGCGACCACAGTGGGAGTCGAACCCACGACCTTCTGATCCGAAGTCAGACGCGCTAATCCACTGCGCTATACGGTCATACATATATACTTTTAAACTAATATTGTTAATTTAGAATATTTAATCATTGTTGTCAACAAGTGAACGTATATGTCGAATATACGCCGCGCAGTGCATATACAATATATCATTTGATAACACTTGAGACCTTGTACGATATATTAGTTGCGGCCTATATATACATTTTTATAAATTATATTAAGTTATGAACTGTATAATTTTAAATTTTATAATATTATAATTATAAAATAAAAATATGACAAATAAATTATATTAATGTTAAATACAAGTTAAAAAAATTATAATTATATCACAATTTACAAAATTAAAATATAATTATTTTTTGAAAGCCAAAAATCATTGTTAATTACGAAGTAGAAAGAAGCCAGGGGACATAGACCCAACACATAGTGTTAGCATGAAAAACAACCCTTTTATTTCTACCTATAAACGATGGCAGGCCCAAATACCTTCCAAAATTGTCAGCGTTGGGCACACCAAGCAGCCCCAACCTGATCACGTGTATCCTCCGTGGTATTCCTACTAAAAGAGATATTGAATTTATGGAAATATAATTATCTAAACATATTACATTCGAATTATTATTTTTAGATTACGAAAGAACTTTACAAACATTATCTAAGGGTAAATCTCACATCTATGTAATATCAAGTAAAGAAAATAAGATAAATCATTGTACAAGACCATGTGTGACAAAAGAAGGTGTTGGCAGTAATTGTAAGATTCCTGGAATGGCAAGAAAAAGGAAATCTGCATCGTGTAGACTTAATGAGTCACTCTCCAAAGGAAATCTGCATGTGTAAAGTGTAAAGGGAAATAATTTAAGCGACCACAGTGGGATTCGAACCCACGACCTTCTGATCCGAAGTCAGACGCGCTAATCCACTGCGCTATACGGTCAT
>NW_017617289.1:217500-235551 GCF_001879475.1 Ipomoea nil | reverse complement strand
CACAAATTTCACATCATATTCTTATAAGAAATTAATCTCATACACAAGGAATATGTTCGAGTTCATATTTATTCGGAATATCTCTCAACAATGAGACTTCAGAGTTGCCACTAGCACAATTTTTTCCTTCCCTTAAGGAATTTAAAACTCATATAAAGCATTCATAGGGTGCAGATCAATATTGCAGTACTTCAACAACTTCTATTGCAAGGCTTTGATTGTATTAGCAACATATGAAAGTCAACCTCATTTCAGGTAAAGATCAAGTGGCGCTCTAACTAGCCTGCATAATCAACACCCTACTTCTTAAAACTCCCAGGTCGAGTGTGAAACCGAAGTTTACTTAAAAACCATCTTCCTAGACAGAGTGTTCAAGAATGATGACTTTTCCATGTTCTCACTAAATTACAATTGAAGCCTATGATATATGCTCTTAATTTTATACAAATAATTTTAGTAAAAAGTTTGAGCAATATCTATGCACGAATTATTTCAATCAATGTCATTAGTATTCAAAATACTAAAGAAATAAGTACTACTAAGTAATCAAAATCTAGACAGCTCAACTAGAATTCAGTACTAAGATAACCATACTTCATGCGAACCCTTAGAACTAGAGCAAATATAGTTACTCAAAATAACTATTTATTTAAAGAGACTCAAAACTCATCTTGCTCTGTCAGATTGACTTTTGCTAGTTTTGCCCTTCTGATGGTAGCACTAGTGTGCTCGGTGTCCTTGCTTTTTGCATGTGAAACACCTTCCTTTGAACTTCTTGATTTTTCTACTCCTTTTGTTGTAGACAGTTCTGACACTTTGATTTTCAGTTCCATTGCACCGTACTTTTCTGACAGTGATTCCCAAATGACTTTTGCCGAATCTTGTTTGACATAGATGTCGAACAAATCGTCATTCATTTGTGACAGCAAGTATCCTCTGGCTGCCGCATTGTCATTTCTAAATTGAATCAGAGTTACACCCGGTTCTTGACCCGGAATGTAATCTATTTCAGGACTGCTTTCTCTCGATTCTTCACCCGGAGTGTAATCAGGTTCATGGTTACATTTTGTAGCACCAAACGGAGAGAACACTGTTGGAGTAGGTTCAGGTGCAACTGAATATAGCACGTAAACCAACTTTAATTGTTCGAAAAGAATCAGCATTCTTTTAGCCCACCTACTGTAATTTTTCCCATCAAGCACATTGATTTTTGATAGATCCGGTATGACAGTAGGTGCCAAAATGCTGAAGGTTGACTGTTGCAAAATAACGCTTTTAACTGTTGGGGAAATTTGCAACGTCAACGCGCGATCTGGAAGCCTTTTGAGAAGCACGGACACTATTGGTGTATGGTTGAAAGGAAATCTGTGCCGTGTTATAATAACACTACCTTAAAAGCGTTATTTGCCCGGTAACGGTGCAGTTAGAACCCTGGCACGCTTTCGACAGGCTACACAGACCTACTACGGATAGCTTGCACTAGCAATCACGTAGGCCGAACCTCACTATTGCTCAGACTTGAACATGCAAGCACGGAATTATATATTATAATATATATTATATAATATAATATATATTAGTGACGAAGAAGGAAGAATGAAGAAGAATATGTTTCTTCTTGGTGTGTTTTAGACAAAGGAGGGCTGCCACTTTTATAGTACAGGACTAAGAGACATTAAAGCTGCCACATCCACACACTTAGCACAATTCATGCTTGCCACATAATTATGTCCGAAAATGATGTCCTTTGAATGGACTATTTCCAACAGTCCAGACGATATGATGCCAATCATATATATATATATATATTGATGGGATAAGGACCCCGGCCCAAGAGATAGAGGCCCAAAGGAAATGGTTCGAGATAGGAGAAGTGGGCTAGTGTCCGAGGAGCCCGAAGAGCAATTGGGCCGAGTCCTGGAGTCGGCCCAGGCCCAGGCACGGGGCCCGGTTCAGAACTGTTAAAGAGGAGCCCAGTGGGAGCTTAGGCTGAGACGAGGAGTCGACCAAGGCCCAAGCCCAGGGAAAGACTCGGTTCAAGGAGCCGTTGAGAGCATTGAAGAGGCTCGTTTAAAAGGGAGCCGTTAGGGCATTGAAAGCAGGACTCGGTCAGGCTGTTACAAGCCTAGAAGAGCCGTTGGTTGACCGAGTAATGTCGTCTAACGGCTCCATATCTTGATTAGTCTTGAAGTCGGCCATTAAGGGCCTTCAAGTCGGTAGAGGAGGAGCCGCTATTTAAAGGCTCCTCCTCTCTTGTAGAAGGACGGACGATTTGAATACCCGGAGAAGGGAGAATACCAGAGAGATTCCGAGTACTATCATTGTTCCGAGATAGGCATACATTTTTATTGAAAGGTGTATCCTCCAGCCATAGGTTGTGTTGGACCTCCTTGGGCCCGAAAACCCAAAAACCATCACTGTCGCCGTCTGTGGGGATCGAAACTAAGAGTCACGTGTCCTCTTGAGTGAGGCGAGTCCGAGGAACGACAATTAGAATCTCAGTCGAATTAGAAAAGCTCCGGATATGGCAGGAAGTGAGGAACAATCGAGCCGTCATGACAATGGACGGGAGGCGGACCTGAGAAGCCAGCTGAATCGAAGAAACACCCGGAGCCGGGAAAATGAGACAACAACGCCGCCGACACCACCGATAAACCAACAGTTGCCCCAAGTGCTGCTCACCCCAGAGCAGCTACGTGTGATCGGGCGTGCCTGCGCCGAAGCAAGCCTGGGAGTGAGAGAACAGTCCGTCACTCGCCAGCCACAACGCGATTCACGGCCGCCTCATAGGCCCGACAACCAGCAACAGAATCGACGGGCCGAAAGCCAACCGGTACAGTCCGTTTATTCTCGGCTGGGTCCCAGCGTTGGGCGTCGGTCGGCAAGAGAACGATTGGGTCGGAAGGAACCCAGTCGTGCCCCGTTAGCCGCTCGCGATCGACAAGCTGCACGAGAGAAGAACCGTTCCAAAAGAGCGAGGACTGAGACTCGCCGCGTGGAGCAACCCCTCCGCAACCACGACCAACCTGCCGAGTCAGAGGTCGGTGAGAGCACGGAATCCATTGGAAATCGCACCCGGGAGAGGGTCGAAGTGGCGAACTTAGTCCAAGAAGTGCGAAATCTGAAAGAACGGATGGAGGGGTAAGCCAAATCCCCAGGACGTACGTTATTGACCGCCTTACCCTTCTCGGACGAGGTCATGGCCTTTAAGATACCGGGTGATTTCAAGTTCCCGGAGCAGGCCACGTTCGATGGAACCGGCGATCCCCGAGAGCATTTGCTGAGCTATCAGGCTAAGATGCAGGTTTTGGGGGTACGAGATCCGGTCATGTGCCGCACTTTCTTACCCACGTTGAAAGGATCAGCGCAAAGGTGGCTAGTGGCGCAGCCCTCGGGGTCAATTCACAGCTTTGAAGAGCTGGCGGACCGCTTCATGAGCCACTATGCCGCTAATATCAAACCACAAAAGGACCTAACACACTTGGGCGACATTCATCAGGTTGAAGGCGAGTCCTTAAAAACCTATTTGGCCCGCTGGCAGAAAGAAATCCAGTCCATAGAGGAGGTCGAGGACCAGACGGCGCTCACCTTCTTCATCGAGTCCTTGCGGTCTGGCCAGCTATACCGAGACTTGAGGGACAATCGCCCGGCCACCTACGCAGAAGCCATTCATATGGCCAACAAGAGGGCCAACACAGAGCAGGCTATGCAGCATAAGCGGCAGCGCGAAGTCGGCGGATCCGCTAGCGGGAAGAGGACGCAAGCTGAAACCAAGGAAAGGCGCCCGGACGTAACTCGACGACCTGAGGTCAGACGACCGTATGACAGACCCGTCGTCCACGCCTATCGGCCGATTCCCGAACGGCCGGTCCACGAGATACAAGAGGTTGCCCTGCCTCCGCCTCCGCCGACCGACGATCGCGCGACGAACGAAGAGACTGGTAAGACCTCTAAGTACTGTCGTTATCATAAATCTTATACCCACAGCACGGAGGAATGCTTCTACCTGAAGAAGATCATGGAGGGTATCATTCAGCAAGGAACCCCGCCTCCTAATAGTGGAGGCGGAGATCGGTCAATCGAGGGGAGGAGGATCCCGCCGCCGTTGCTGAAAACAGTCGAGGCAAGCAGCCGGCTCCCGAAGAGGAGGAGGCTCAGTGGCGCCAGAAGCCGGTTATCAACATGATAGTCGGCGGGCCGGAAGGTGGTGATTCAGCGAACACCAAAAAAGCCTGGGCCCGCCAGTTGTATGTCAGGACGGTGTATGGACGCGAGGAGAACCTTAAAAAGGTGTGCCGAGAGCCCATCGTGTTCACCAACAGAGATTTACCAGCCGGAGAAATACCGCATCGAGATGCGTTGGTTATAGCCATGGACATCAATGGCGTTGTCGTTCGACGAATCCTGGTAGACACCGGAAGCAGCGTCAATGTGCTATACTTAGAAACCTTCATCAAAATGGGAATGACTCGAGAACAGCTGAGTCCTGTCAAAACTCCCCTCGCCGGTTTCACAGGGGACTCGGTGGAGGCGGAAGGATCAATCACAGTTCCCGTGGAGATTGGCAGTTACCCAGATGTACAGAAACTCAGCTTGAAGTTCATTGTGGTGAACCTGGCTTGTTCGCATAACGCTATACTCGGCCGACCGGGTCTCGAGGATCTAGGAGCTCTGATTTCAATCGAGCATCTTTGTTTAAAATTCCGCACGCCAAACGGAATAGGTACGGTGCGCTGTGACCGTAAAGTCGCCCGCGACTGCTATCTACAGGCATGCAGAGGGATGGGCAAACGCGAGATGCAGGTCCATGAGATCACCGAGAGGCCCCCAAAAAAGACGATACTACCTCGTCCGGAGCCTGCCGTCGAGTTGGAAGAAGTCGAGATCGACTCTACACAGCCGGACCGACGGGTCCGAATTGGAGTCGGCCTCCCCGAGAAAGTAAAGGAAGAGATTATAAAGGTGCTCTGGGAACACCGGATGGTCTTCGCCTGGGGCCCGGAGGACATGCCTGGCGTCGACCGATCGATCATATCGCACAGACTCGCCGTGGATCCCGGGCATCGACCGGTTGCGCAGAAGAAGCGATATCTGGCCAACGACCGAAGAGAATTTGTGAAGAAGGAAGTGAGCACGCTACTAGCAGCTGGACACGTCCGCGAGGTTAAGTACCCGGAGTGGTTGGCGAATGTGGTCCTTGTACCCAAGCCCCCGGCGTGGCGGATGTGCGTGGACTACACCAACCTTAATAAGGCCTGCCCAAAAGACCCGTTTCCCTTACCTCGGATCGATCAACTGGTCGACGAGACAGCGGGGTCGGCACTGTCGAGCTTTATGGACGCCTTTAGGGGGTACCATCAGATATTCATGCACTCGGCGGATGAAGAAAAGACCGCGTTTCTGACACCGGACGGAGTTTATTATTACCGAGTCATGCCCTTCGGGCTCAAGAACGCCGGAGCCACATATACCCGAATGGTGGCCCGATTATTTCAGCACCTGCTGGGAAAATCGATGGCCGCGTACGTCGATGACATGCTCGTCAAGAGCCGAGAGGAGAGCAAACACGCGGAAGATTTGGCCGACTGTTTTAAAGTGATGATAAGGTACAACCTCCGGCTGAACCCTAAGAAATGTGCGTTCGCCGTGCAAGGTGGAAAGTTCCTGGGCTACATGGTCACCAAGCGAGGTATCGAGCCTAACCCTCAGAAAGTACAGGCCATCGTCGACATGCAGCCTCCCAGCACTATAAAAGACCTGCAACGGCTGACCGGCCGATTGGCCGCCCTTAGCCGCTTCCTGAGCAAGGCGGCGGATAAGACCGTGCCTTTCTTCGAAGCCATGAAGAAGAAGGAAGGATTCGCTTGGACCCCGGAGTGCCAGCAGTCGTTTGAGGAATTGAAACATTACCTCTCGACACCCCCGGTATTGTCTACCCCCCAGGCGGGCGAGCCCTTATTTCTGTACTTAGCCGCCTCCTGCAAGGCGGTGAGTTCGGTGTTGGTCCGAGAAGAAGAGCGAGTCCAGCACCGGGTTTATTACGTGAGCCGGTCCCTGAAGGCTGCCGAGTCAAGGTATACCGCCTTGGAAAAAATTGTATACGCGTTGGTGATCACCGTGCGCAAGTTGGCACCCTACTTCCAAGCCCACACCGTCCGAGTACTGACGGACCAACCACTCGGAAGCGTTTTGCGAAACCCATCGTCGTCCGGCCGCCTGGTAAAATGGGCTGTAGAACTAACCCAGTATGGGATTGAGTACCAGCCCCGGCCTTCCATAAAAGGGCAAGCCTTGGCCGACTTCTTGGTCGAATGCACGGCGAGCGAGGAAGAGAAGGAACACGCCACGGAGAATTGCGTAGGCGAATGGTGGGAAATGCATGCAGATGGAGCATCAAGTCGACAGCACTGTGGAGGTGGTGTTGTGCTTATCACTCCCGAAGGATTCCGACTGTATTATGCCCTGAGCTACCTGTTCCAAGCCTCCAACAACGAGGCCGAGTACGAAGCTGTGTTAAATGGCCTCCGACTCCCCAGGGCCCTAGGGGTCGAGAGGTTACGAGTCAAGACTGACTCTAGGTTAGTAGTCGGGCAGATCTCAGGCACATGCGAGGCCAAGAATGCCTGGATGACTCTATATAGAGAGCGCGCAGTCGAGATGTTAAAAGAGTTCGGAGCCTACAAAATAGAGTATATATCCCAAACGAATAACATAGAAGCTGACATATTATCCAAGATTGCCTTGGAGGGAGTACCGGACCACTTGGCAAAAATCTGTCAAAAGGAGGAGCTAAGTCGACCAAGCGTTGAAGAAACAACGTTAAGGATCCAACAAGTGACTGGCGAGGAATGGGACCGAGAGAAAAACCCCGAGATGTTCTGGATAGAGGACATCCGGCGATTCATAGAAAAAGGCGAGTTACCGGTAGACCCGGGAGTCACCGCAAGGGTTCGACGAAAGGCCCCCTCTTTCCAAATCATTGATGGGCAACTATATAAACAATCATTCGGGGGACCTTTGTTAAAATGTTTGCTAAGGCCTGAGGCCGAGAAAATAATGGCCGAAGCCCATAGAGGCATTTGTGCCGCGCACCAAGGCGCCCACACGCTTGCTCGAAAGTTAGTCGTCCAAGGATATTATTGGCCAACCATGATGCGGGACTGTATTGAATGGATATCCAAGTGCGGCGTTTGCCAGGCATTCGCCAAGAAAGACACTCGGCCAGCTACCTTTTACACGCCGGTCACCACCGCCATCTCATTTGCCAAGTGGGGGATCGATTTGCTGGGGCCATTACCAGTCGCCCCCGGAGGCTTGAAGTTCTGTGTCATAGCTATCGACTACTTCACCAAGTGGGTCGAGGCGGAACCACTGGCTACCATAACCGAGTACCAATGCCGATGCTTTTTGTGGAGAAGGGTGATTTGCCGCTTCTGCCTGCCCGAGCACATTGTCAGCGACAACGGGCGACAGTTCGATTGTCAGGCATTCGCCGACTTCTGCCGCCGACACGATATCCGCCACACTAAGGTGTCGATGGCATACCCACAGGCCAACGGACAAGTCGAGAACGTGAACCGAACGCTGGTGGATGGGATTCGGAAGAAATTGGAAGATATTCGAGGAAATTGGGCGGATGAGCTTGACCGAGTCCTATGGGCTTATCGCACTACCCAGCGACAAGCAACGGGAGAGAGTCCATTCTCACTCGCGTACGGCTTCGAGGCAAAGGTTCCAATTGAGGTGGTTGAGGCCACTCACGGGGTTCGTACCTATTCAGACACGGAGAACGAAGAGAGTCTTCGAATCGAGAAAAATTTCTTAGAAGAAAAGAGGGAAGCCGCGAGTGCGCGAATGGCTGAATACCAACAGGCGGTAAAAAGATATCGCGATCGGAGGATTCGTCCGCGAGCCTTCCAGGTCGGCGACCTCGTACTACGGGATCGACAGGCCAGTCAGCCCACAGAGGGGGGCAAGCTTGCGATTAAGTGGGAGGGACCATACCGTATTCCCGCGGTTGTCCAAGCTGGAACCTACAAATTGGAAACCATGGAGGGCAAGTCCGTGGATCGGATTTGGAACGTCATCCACCTAAAGAAGTTCTATCAGTAGAAAAGCACAAAACATGTATGGGCCCAGGGGTCCTGAGAGACTCGAATAAAAGTACAAGTTACAGTTAATCACTCCCCGGACTCGGCGAGAAAGAGTTAGGAAACAAGGGCCCAGACCCTTAGTCGTTTCCGTGAAAAAGCCAAGAGGAGTTGCCTCGACTGAGGGACTCAGCGAGTATTTAAAGAAACAACGGCGCACTGACCCTAAACGTTTCTGAGAAAGAAAAAGCCTAAGGAGTCGCCTCGACTGAGGGACTCGGCCTGAAAGAGTTAGGAAACAAGGGCCCAGACCCTTAGTCGTTTCCGTGAAAAAGCCAAGAGGAGTCGCCTCGACTGAGGGACTCGGCGAGTATTTAAAGAAACAACGGGGCACTGACCCTAAACGTTTCTGAGAAAGAAAAAGCCTAAGGAGTCGCCTCGACTGAGGGACTCGGCGAGAAAGAGTTAGGAAACAAGGGCCCAGACCCTTAGTCGTTTCCGTGAAAAAGCCAAGAGGAGTCGCCTCGACTGAAGGACTCGGCGAGTATTTAAAGAAACAACGGGGCACCGACCCTAAACGTTTCTGAGAAAGAAAAAGCCTAAGGAGTCGCCTCGACTAAGGGACTCGGCGAGCGGCTAAAGAAACAAGGTTAAAGAAAAAGCGTCGAGCCCAAGATAATACGAAAAGGAAGAGAAAAGGGGAATTTTATTAAAATTTAAAAAGGCCCGAGAAGGAGGCCAGCCTTTACAAAAGGGACTATCCTAAAAGAATAGTCCTAAACTACTGGGGAGGGGGTGTCGACATCAATCCCTTCAACTTGAGCCCCAGCCGTTGGTCCAGCCAGGGGAACAGAAGATGGGTCCTCAGCCTGAAGAGAGGGCTCGGCGAGCTCAGGAGGTGTTGCTGTAGGAAGAATCGCCGGATCAGCAGCCGCCGGAAGAGCTGCCGGGTCAACAGTCGTCGATGGTCCTTCAGTCGCGGGAAGAGCGTTTATCATGGGCTTGAGGCCCCAGCCCTCGGGAGTGAAAGAGGAGTCGCGAACCAGTAAGGCAGAGTGGATTTCTGTCTGCGCCTAGCGAAAGCCAAGGCGATAGTCACGCTCGCCCAAGTCCAGGAGGAACTCATCACCATCCGGTGTCGACAGCCACTCCTTGGCAATTTCCTTTTGGCGAGCCTCTATCGCCGCCTTCACATCCGCCTCGAAGACGGCCGACTTCTTGTAAGCCTCAACGGAGGTCGCAGCGATCGTCGCCACCTTGTCCCGCTCCTCCTCCCACTGACGGGTGACCCTCAGCATCTCGGAGTTATGCACTTCCACCACCTTGAGGTGCTTCGCTTGCTCTTCCAGAAAGGCCTCCTCCGTCTGGCGTAAATTGAGGGCCATAGACCGCACCTCGGTCCTGTAGTTCTGCAGCCGCTTGCTCATCTCCATCTGGAAGGTGAGGTTCTGCGAAACGGCCACGAGTCAGATAATAAAAGGAAAGAACGAATGAAAGGAATTAAGGCGGGAACACTTACGCGGTACGACTGGCGCAGCGAGGCCTCGATGATGTACTCATCCCCCAGAGCATGAGTCGCCGCCAGGTCCTTAGCCAGGAGGACGTTAGCACACCACTTGCGGACGGAGGAGGCGCCCATCCAGATCTGGGCATCCTCTTCTACCTCATGGCACAGCCGGATCCTTTTCGGAGTCGGCTCATCAGTTTGACCGACCGAACGCTTAGAGCTTGGACTCCCTGTCTGAGGAGGAGGCGGCTGTCGAGTGGGCGACACAACTGGCGACGGAGTCAAATCCACCACATGACGAGGTGGTGGGGGAGTCGACCTTGGGGCCGGTGACGGTTGGGAGGAAGAGGCAGCAGCAGTGCCGGAAGTGCGCTGGGACTACTGACGCCTCATCTTTTCGGCTCTGTCCGTCATCTCAGGGGTCGGTTCAGCGGCCTCGTCGGAACTGGAGGAGTCGGAGTCGTACGGACCTGCGAAAGGAGGGAAAATCATAAGTATTCCGAATCGGAATGTGACAGAATAAAAAGAAGAGGAACGAGAGGCAACGAAGACTACCTACGGTGGCCGCACCCTCCGGCAGCAAGCCACGCTTAGCCATGGCCCGGACTCGGGACCAGTACTTGACGGAGTACAGCCCAAAGCCCTTCAAGAACTCGCCGCCCAGGACCGCATCATCGGAAGGGACGGCACGCTGAGAGCAAGGCTTGAATAGAGCGGCCGACCACAAGGTCGGAAAGGTGAAGGAAGAGAAAGCAGGGCGGACGAAGAAGTAGAGGAGCTTCCAGTCCTTAATGGAATCGGACAACCCCTCGAAAAGCTGTCGCCCCGGGCGAGCGGCAACTTGAACAAAGCCCGGCGAGTGCGAGCCGACCTTGTTCACGGTGAAAAGATACCGGAACAGGTCTAGATCCGGCTCGCACAACCACCAGTGGCAGAGGTTGACGAAGCAGGTAAGGAGTCGGTGAGAATTAGGCACTAATTTGCCCGGAACTAAGTTGTAATGACGATAAAAAAGGGAAAGGAAAGGACACGGAGGAACTCAGAAGCCAAAGGCAACCGAGTGCAGGTGAATGCCGACACAACCCTCGGGGGGGTCGTAAATTTGCCGGCCTTCCGGGGCGAGGACTACGGCTGAAGGCCCAAGAAGGTATTGGGCCATTTCCAGGTCCACCGCATTAACAATGGAAGGTGGCCCGGAAGGACGGACAATGGAATCAAACTTGCCTCGCGGCCGTCCGATGCCACCCGGCAGAGCCGCCACCGTCGTTAAAGGAGCGGGGCTCAGCGGAGTAACCGCCCCCGAAGAAGAGGGGGTCGGAGGAAGAGAAGACGTCGATGGAACGTCCGCCGGAAGTTCCATACGACGAAGAAAAGACGTCGATGGAACGTCCGCCGGAAGTTCCATACGACGGGGAGGAGAAGAAGAAGACGAAGAAGGAGAAGAAGAAGAAGGGGAGGTCGCCACCGGGTTATCGACCGAGTAATGACGGGAAGAAGAAGAATGTGAAGAGGAAGACATTACCTATGTTAGGTGGGAGATCGGAGGAAACGCAGAATGGCTGGAGAAGCTTGAGTTGAGAATGAAGAGAAAGACTGGAGAAGAGAGTGGAAAAGAGACGAAATAGCTATTTAAAGGGGGAGGAATTTCAAAGGACGGCCACGTGCCATCTTCTCGTTGGAGGAAGTGGAGGTGACGGGATATGAAGGGACGCCACATTTAATGCCTCAAAAGGCGGGGCAACGGTTCAGGCCTAGGGTTAGCCTACAGACGGCGCATCTGCCCTAGGCTAGGGTCGGACGTCAGTGACCCGGCCTGCTAAGCCGGAAGCCCATCGTAGGCCATGGCCTCTGGGCCCACGGAGTACGAGCTAGAAACTTCTAGAACGACCCGGCAGAACCCGGCCCATCAGATGATATCAGCCAAGTTCACGAAGAGACTCCGGTCGCCAGGCTGGCAATCAGACTCGGCGACTCCCTCGCCAGGAGGGTCTCGCCGTAGCATGACTAGGAATCAGTCCCGTAGACCAGAGGCCGGGCGACAAAATAATAAGAAAATGTAGGGTCGGACAGAAAAACACACAGTTTATTGAATTAGCACGAAGATTACAAGGCCCAGAACTCGGCCGATGCAAATTACAAGAGAAAAACGGGTCAAGGCTTGGCTTCTTTCTCTGTCGACGGGCGAGCAGTCGGAGGGCCTTCCAGGAGGTACTGATAGCGGAAAAGCAGAGGACTCGGCTCAGGCTCAGGCATTTCGTCCAGATACACGGCGGGCTTCCCGTCATCGATCATTTGCAAGGGCCTTTCCAGAGCACTCGGCGACATGGCAACACCAAAGAGGGGAGGAGCCTCCCACTTCTCTTCCACCATTGGTTCTGGATCCTCCACCACAGGCTCCATATCCACGTCGATAGGCTCCCTACACATCAGGTCCAGCATGTCTGGAGGCACCACAATGGGGTCTGAAGCCGAGTCGCCCACCAAACGACCTCCGTTAGCCAACCTCCTCTGCCTTAACTGCTCCAGTCAAGCATGCTCCTTATTACGAATGGACCAGCGGCAATCACCATCCCTGTAACTCATAGCGTCGTACCTTCGCAAAGTGGAGAGTGTTGCGATTTGCATCAACTGTGAGGGGCCTTTATATAGCCCAGTGAAGGCGAATATCTAGGCGATAATCACGGAGGAGATTATAACTGACATAACTGAGCCGGATTAGACGGATGACGCGAATCTCTGTTAGAGATTAGTTCCATCAGATCCGCCCGGGAAGAGCAAGATTCGCAGGTGTCAGACTGAAAAGAATCTGATGACGTGACCGACTCCTTGACCAGTCGTCCGGATGGATACGCAACAAAATACGACAAAACATAAGGCAAGGCGAAAATAGCGTTTTTTATTATTATTATAGAAAAAGGAGGGTACAAGTAGCAAGGAGCTTATTACAATAAGGAATATGAAAATGCTCCTAGAAAAGATTCCTCCGAACTATGGCCGACTCCGGTACATATGATCACTCGCCGGGCGAGGGAGTGTCGCCCCCAAAGAATCCCCCCGATGGTCCAGGTGGGGATGGACAGAACGAGTCCCAGAAAGCTGGCATGAGTGGTGGCGCAATTGGCTCCTCATTATCCGGATACGCCTCCAGGTAGCGGGTGTAGTCCTCATCATTCATTAGGCCCCTAACTGGCCCGTCCAGGTCGTCCAGCGGGATTGAGAAGGTCATTCTGAAAGTAAGTTGCTCTGGAACCGCCACCTCAATAAAGGACCCGTCTTGAGAAGTCACTCGGGCAGTTGTGGGAGTAGGCGGATGGCGTGAAGGCGGAGCGACCTCACGTCGAGGAGGAGTCGGCGGCTGAGAAGCTGAAGACGTAGCGTCAGCAGGAGACCTCTGAGAAGCCGGGCGAGGAGTCTTCTTTTTGTGTTCCCTTTCAGGCCGAGTCCGCTTGGAAGGTAGCGGACGCCAAGGAGACCCGAAGTCAATTCGTTTTCCTTTCAGAGGAGAACGACCCATGATGGACTTGTGAAGGTAAGAGAGAAGGGAGGAGGCCATTTATAGGTGCCAAGTTTAGACAGAAGAATCCAAACGGCCCCGCGAGATCCGGAGAGGATGGCTGAGGATCCGGACGTTACAAAAGGCTATTCAAGGCGTGGATACGGTGATTGAAGGAGATGGACAGTTACTACTTTTCCAAACCCAGGCTAGCATACCGGGTATGAAAAAGTGAGGGACTAGTTGATGGGGTAAGGACCCCGGCCCAATAGATAGAGGCCCAAAGGAAATGGTTCGAGACAGGAGAAGTGGGCTAGCGTCCGAGGAGCCCGAAGAGCAATTGGGCCGAGTCCTGGAGTCGGCCCAAGCCCAGGCACGGGGCCCGGTTCAGAACTGTTAAAGAGGAGCCCAGTGGGAGCTTAGGCTGAGACGAGGAGTCGACCAAGGCCCAAGCCCAGGGAAAGACTCGGTTCAAGGAGCCGTTGAGAGCATTGAAGAGGCTCGTTTAAAAGGGAGCCGTTGAGAGCATTGAAGAGGCTCGTTTAAAAGGGAGCCGTTAGGGCATTGAAAGCAGGACTCGGTCAGGCTGTTACAAGCCTAGAAGAGCCGTTAGTCGACCGAGTAATGGCGTCCAACGGCTCCATATCTTGATTAGTCTTGAAGTCGGCCATTAAGGGCCTTCAAGTCGGTAGAGGAGGATCCGCTATTTAAAGGCTCCTCCACTCTTGTAGAAGGACGGACGATTGAATACCCGGAGAAGGGAGAATACCAGAGAGATTCCGAGTACTAGCATTGTTTCCGAGATAGGCATACATTTTTATTGAAAGGTGTATCCTCCAGCCATAGGTTGTGTTGGACCTCCTTGGGCCCGAAAACCCAAAAACCATCATATATATATATATATATATATATATATATATATATATATATATATATATATATATATATATAGTTAATTTCAACGAATGTGAGAGTTTCAAGTTTAGTCTCAGACTATCGTTTTTGATATTTAACACCTCAGAATATTATATTTTGAACACTTTTGGTCCTTCTGGTAAGTTTTTGGAGAAACTCCATTTTAGATAAAGACATTTTTGTCTCATCACCTTTTTTATTTTTATTTTTCTGATTTTCTTATTCTCTTGTACACGGCTAGCCAATTTTCTTCAATGCTTCTTTCAGCCCCAAATTAAATCACTTTTGGTTTTTCTTCAACACCAATTGAACCCCATAACCATTTAATTTGTGAATTGTTTGATGGAAGCCAATTGTAAACAAGAAGCCGCCATTGAAATGTTTCAAGCTCAGGCTCATAACTACAAGCACAAATACAATTACATATATAAACTCCAAAGCCCTTGCCACTGCAACTCAGCTAAAAGTTTTCATACATAATCCACAGTCATGGAAAACCAATCATCATTCCGGCAGCCCCGGCCTTGGGCAAGTGCAGGCTGGGCCCTTGCCCAGGACCACATGCTTAGAAGGGGCCCACCACCCTATACCATGGAGCGTTATGCCATGGAACCGTGTTCACCATTCATGGTGAACACGGTTCCAACGGTGTTAGTACACCGTTATCTTTTTTTTTTTTTTTTTTTTTTTTTCTTAATTAATTGCGTGACTTTTCTTCTTTATTTTCACATTTTGCGATTTCACTTTAATTTGAGGTGAACAATGATTTCGGACATTCATAAATTATGAATTCATGCATGCATATTCACTTTGGAACCATGCCTACACATTCCCGTCCGAAATCACGGACATTCATAAATTATGAATCCATGCCTGCACATTCACTTTGGAACCATGCCTACACATTCACTTTGGAACCATGAGATTATGAATTTTCTGTTATAAGATTATGAATTTTCAGTTACGAGATTATGAATTTTTATTATGAATTTTCTGTTATGCGATTATGAATTTTCTGTTATGCGATTATGAATTTTCTGTTATGCGATTATGAATTTTCTGTTATGCGATTATGAATTTTCTGTTATGAGATTATGAATTTTATGAAAATTCATAATCTCATAACAGAAAAGTCATAATTTGATCAACGCGCGCCGTTAACTCCATATTCGCGATTTTTTTTTTTTTTTGCCTAAAAACGACGTCGTTTGGCCTTGTGTTCACCATTCACGGTGAACACGTTTCCAGGGCATAATTTGCCCCTATACCAATATTACCTGTTATATATACTATAAATTGATCATATAATTATCTAGTATATGTTGTAAAGAAAAATAGAATAGGAAAGAAAAGGGGTTCTCATATTCATTCACTTTTCATTCTGTACAATGGTACATTATATATAGGGTACAAGATAATCAATACAATAAATTCTAAAAACCGTTTCAACCGTTACAAGAATAAATACTAATAATGTCCATTAATAATATATTTGTAACACTCCCCCTTGGACATTATTTGTCCACAACCTTGCCTCGTTAAAAACTTGCTAGGAAAACCCTGTGGGAAAAACCTAAACAAGAAAAGAGTACAAGGTATATCGATAGTATTTTTAAATACATTCATGCCTCATTAAAAACTTCACCAGGAAACCACGTGGGAAAAAACCTAGTTGAAGAAAAGAGTACATGATATACGTAAGAACATATATTGTACTAATTGCCTCATTAAAAACCTTAACTTAAGAAAACCATGTAGGAAAAACTTAGTTAAGGGAAAAAGAGTACACCATAAGCGCAGCCTTCAGGGCATAATCTGCATAATCTTCAGGATTTTGGAGTTTGTTCATTTATTAACCAATTATTTTGCAATTTTCCCCATTGTCATTACTATATCATACTCATGCCTCGTTAAAAACCACACTAGAAAACCCATTGGGAAAAACGTAGTGAGGAAAAGAGTACATGGTATGTATATGCTGCAAAAAGTATAACTATTAGTCCTTTTAAGACCCAATCTACATGATTGACCAATCTACAGGATTGACTCGAGTGAATGTACTTCATGTCTCCCCCTGAAAATAACAATCTTCAAATTCTATATTTCCTGTAAATCATTGTTTCTAAAGGGTGTAGAGAAGGGATATGGTATAATCTTCAGGATTGTCATTAGAATTTATCATATTTTCTCATGATCATCTGGACCAATAAAATTATTTATAGTTTATATTTTGTTGCTCCCCCTAAATATAATAATTTTTCTTTACCTACACATCAATCTTATGGATATTTTGTAGGTATACATTTGCTAACTTGTCACTGGAGCAAACCTTCTGAACAAATATTTTATCACTCTTCTGGAGTTCATGTGGATCAAGGTATTTTATATCATGAAAAACTATATACATTTTTATCTGTAACAAGTATGATGACTTCATGCCAAAAAGCATCAATACGAGTATTTTTACCTTGATTTTGCTATTCGTTATCTTATCTCATAACTTAACATCATCAAACTCTTTATATATCTCATTGATGTTTACACCATAAATATTGACTGAGATAATAAATAAGTCCATTATCAACTCTTTATTGAGCACATAATGGTACATATTATTCCTTCTATATGAGGATAATAACCCCATTCGCAACTCTCTAAAAAGTAAATAATGGCACTTAAATAAATCCTCATTTCGGGAATTATAAATCCATTAGGGATTTTCAAGATAAATTAGAGGATATATTTAGAATATTTTCAAGAGGAAACAATATTTGAGTTTCCCAATCACATATAACATTACTAGGCATGTTTATGATAATATATTTTCATACTTTGTTATGGGGGAGAAAATACATTTACAAGATCATAGTTAGTAACTTACTAACTTTTATACTTCTTATTTTGTGATTTTCATTCATCACATTTTGAAAAAAAAATCCATCAAGGATTTTAAATATAAGTAACAAGTTACCCATATAAATATGTGATAACTATAACTGTTAGCTACATATCTAATTTATTTACTGCTAATTTTATTGAATAACGAAATATAAAGCCATGACTAATATTGGGTCTCTGCGAAAACCCTCCACTCGCCTTTTATTAGCGAATTCTAATTTGTATGCCTTAATTGCTATTTTCTATGAAAACAGTTAGCACGCTGCAGGCGTTATACTACTATTTTCATTTCTGGATCCAGACTTAAGTATTTATGAGCAATAGAGGCAAAATATGTTGTCGACAACTGTAACAGCTTTGTAGATATCTTTTATACACATGGCAATTTTGTATCAACCAAATATATGGCATTTCCCAAGAGTATTTGGATTTGGTTGTTCCGCTTCCCCAGTATTTTAGTTATTTGGTGCACCTACAATTTTACTGGGGTTTTCGCCTTCTAGACGAATATCTTTAGGATAAAATTTCTATATTTCTGGAGTGACGAAATTTCTATACTAGATCTAGTTTTGTAAATTCTTAAACCAATATATGCTTTTGGCATAATGGTAGAGATGTTTAGTCCTAGTTGGGGATTTCTAACTCTTAAAATATTTTCTATGGACTTTAGTCACTCTTTCGGATTTCTAGCAGATAATTTGTTCAATGTCTGAACTTCTGGTTCTATAAGGCTAGTACATGAGTTTGAAGATTTTTATCAATTTCTCGGCATTTAATTAATTAGAAATTTCAAATCTCCCCCTAATGCCGAGAAAAGATCTTATAATGCAACCAACATCATTATTGCATACTAAAAAAAATGAACGCAGATAGGGAAATGCATCATGTACTAGCGTATGTGATATGTAGTGGATCATCATATTGATTTTTCAATTTTTAAGATCCCCAAAAAAATATTTCCTCTAAAAATGCTTAATTTACTTTCCGAAAAAAATGTCATAAATAATATGAGCAAAAATATGACCTGCATGCATGGAGCTAACATCTCGTAGTATGTTGATGAAGTTAGACACCAAACATTCAAAAAAAATCTTGTCGAATTTTCACTTCTGGTGAAAGAGTAGCCACAGCTCTCATAATATAATCCC